>NC_054480.1:33510429-33810429 GCF_017639515.1 Carcharodon carcharias
CCCAAGCAAGCCCTAGCCTTGCTACCACTGAGAAGCCACCCCTGCCTTATGGCTGGTCTGGTCGGTAGAGACTGGCCCCAGAGCCCCCCTAAAAGTGATGTGGTACTGTCTGCGAAGCCTGGCGCTGATGACAGAGTGCTGCCCAAAGCAAGGTAGGCAAACAAAACTCAAAGTCCCAAACGAAGTGCAGTTCGCCAGGTGTATGCCACCTATGTACAGTTGTGAAAGATGTCAGTGTGCAATCACGCTGACGTGCCTGGATGATCCAGCATTTGGGGGGGGGGGGGGTGTGGGAGGGTGATTCTAGTGAACTGGGCTTATAAGATGATGCAGATTACAATGTGGGAAACACGGCCTGCCATTGAAGGCTAGAGTGGACGATTGCAAACTGGTTTCATGGTGCTGTGAAACTGAATTTTGGCCTTCTAGCCATATTGTTCGCTCACGTCGCCAAACAGGTTCGACACCAATGCATAAATCAAATTGCTTTTACGTTTGCTTGCATATTGCTGTTGGCGCAATCTTGAATGATTCGCCAAGAAATCTGGAGAACAAGCAGTTGTGAGGTGCAGCACAAGATAGCAGTCAGAGGCGTATTTCCCCGGGCTCCACAGCGTAGACTGCTTCAGTTGGGAGCACTCTGATCTGCAAGTAATGCCTTATTCAGGAGCTGACCTTGTAATTAAGCCAGTGCAGTACTAAGTAAATTTGGTATTTGGTGCCGTTTTCTGATATTGGGTAAATTAAATCCATCAATTCATGGTGGTATTCACAGAGCAGAGAGTTCCATCAAACTTCTCCAACTAGAAGTTGGAGGCATGGAAAATTCTGGGAGGGGAGTTGTTGGGCTTGAGGAGATTGCAGCAACCAAGAGGGAAAGGCAATGAAAGAACTTTAGGAAGAGAAGGAGAATTTTACATATCTGATTTTAGGAACTGGGAGCCAATGTAGGTCAACAAGGATAGCAGGATAGAAAATGGGTAAGAGCCTTTGGGGTGAGCTGAAGCTGAGCCTATACTGATGATTGAACATGCCAATGGAAGGTGGGCTGAAGGGGGGCAAAGGTGGGCAATTTTACAGAAGTGAAAATAGATGGTCAATGCAATGGAGAATATATAGGGTTAGAAGCTCAACTCCATGTTGGTGAAATTGAAAAATAATTAGTTGTGATAATGGCTGAGATGGGTCATGGAAGCAGTTGAGAAGGTACAGAGCTTGTGATAGGGGCAATGATGATGGTTTCACTCTTTCCAGTCTCTGGTCTTCTGATTGCAACTAATCATTAAGTACAAATGTATCTAGCTACAGTAGAGTAAAAAGAACATTGAGTAAATCTGACTCAAATTATACCACAATTAAAATGTAGGAACAAGTGAGTAGGCCAACATTCTAACAGTAAAGGAACTCTCCCCTCTGTATGACTTGCATGTTGGAATATGTCTGTTGATTAAGCTTCCTTAATATTGTAATCTCTGGGAAGAGTGGTAATTTTCACTTAACTGTTAATTTATGAAAAGACAAACTTGCTTTCAAGTAACCATACATGATGCTTTCTCACTTCCTTAGGGCATCTTTAAATGCTACATAATGAATTACATTTGAAGTGCAGTCACTTATTATGTAGCCAAATACAGCAGCCTATTAGCATACTGCAAGCTCCCACAAACATCACATCAGAGAATGGCCCATTAACTGTTATTTCTGGTCATACTGGTCGAAGGTGGAATATTGGCCAAGACACTGGAATATTGGTGACTATGCCCTATCTAGGTCCCATGCTCTGAAATTCATGCTCTATGTTCTCTGCCTCTGTACTTCTTTAAAACTACCTCCTCAAAACTACCTCTTTGACTGAGCTTTTGCAGACTTTTCCTAATATCTTCTACTGTGGCTTAGCATCCATTATTGTGATAGTACACCTCTATGAAACATCTTGGCATGTTCCTCTATATTAACATGTGAATGTTGTTGGTGGCATTTCTAAGCTTACAACTGGCTCCATTGGCTTTTCAATTATCTTCATTTACTTTTACTCATCCACCAAATTGCATTCATATCTTCCATCAAACTTCCAGTTGGAGAAGTTCAATGGAACCTGTGAAAGTCCTCTGATCCTAAATTCAAGGATAAGTTGCGGTCTGGGATATTTACTTTGGCTTGGTTACAAAAGGTTAGCATTGGTATAAAGCAATTTTACTTCAAACTAACACTAAACTGGACATCCAAATCTGCAGTAATGGTCTCACAAAGACACAGTGTGGAGTATAAATTGTAATTGGAAAAGTACTAGACCTCTGACTACTTTATCAATCAAATTTACTTTAATGCAAAGTGTTCTGGGAGAAGAGATTTTCTCCAATATAATCTCCAAGGACCGGATTTGGGCTACTGAGGTGGGAAGCTTAAGTCAGGAAATTTCCAGACTTGCTGAACCTGCCTTGATAAAAGGTACACTGAAAAATGCAATGTTCACGTCAGAGGGTGGGTTGTGATGAAGAGATATAAAATAGAATTCTAGTGGGGGTCTGTGTCTAGGTGTGTGTCTTAATTGGATTACAGCCAACCAGTCTGGGTGTTTGGATGTATAGTAGGTTTGAAATGTGAATTGGATGAACAGTAATAAGAACAGTAAGGTAAAGTGTTCATTTGTATTTGTTGAATAAACCATTCAAGACTGCGGGCTTGTGCCTAGCTAGAAGACAAACAATGTGCTTATTTTTTCAGCTTACTAATAAAATTAGTGTTACGAAAGAGGTTTTATTGTTCGAAGAGCTGAAGTTCAAAAGACCTAATGATACAATGGAAAATTTACATTCAAAGGGAAAGCTAGGTATATAAAAAAAAGGAGCTTGTGTCTGTAAGGTAGAGGAATATAAGACATAACCAGCCTGTATGCTTCCAACCAACTTGCAAAGGAATCTCATTTGGAATTCATAAGGTCAAATGGGCTTTTCCTGGTGTCTATTTAAAGTCTACAAATTACTGTTGCCTTAGTGGAGATTTACCTGGGGGTAATTCATTTGAGGATTTGTTAGAAAGTTATTTATGGTAGTAATGTGTAGCCATGTATTTATGTTTAACTTGTTGTTAAATTGATAAATGTTTAATTTAGTTTTACATAAAAACCATGATGCTCAGTGGTCTTAGCCCCACTGAATTCAAAGTCTGCATCTCGAAATAAAAAATTGCAAAAATGGATTATGACAGTTGTTTCAAGTTTCCCTCTGGGCTTTGAACAACTCAGTCTTTACCATCAGCTGTGTCATAATAATTGGGGGCTTTCGGCACGATATGTTTGTAATTCCTTGATTGGTTTGGAATTGGTGAATCTTAAGGCTACGAGTATGAGAAGCACTTTGAATTCAGGAGTTGGTGAGGTATTTTTCAGATGTGGTGAGATTGCAGAAATGGCTGTATCTATGGCTAAATCTTTTTTTGAAGTAGAGGATATAACTCTGATTTGGTTACTTTTTGTAACCCAGAGTAAGTTAACAGATTTGGCGGGTAAATTACAATTGGAGTTACCCATGGAGCCTGGGAAATTAGACATAATTGAAGTGATAGGACAACACTTGAAATTGGAAAGAATATCTGAGAGACAGAGTTCTCCAAGGGGTGGTTCATTGAAATGGGCTCGAATTCAGTTGCAAATTAAAACAATTGAATTGGAAGAAAATGAAAGAGGCAGGGCATTCAAAAGGGAACAGGCAGAAAGGCAGGAATGGGAATTAGAGATTGTGAAGATAGAGAGGGAGGAAATAGAAAAGGAGAGAGACAGTATTCAAACTGAAAATGTTGGCAGTTAAAAGAGATGACAGGAGGTGAAGGACTTATCTCCAGAGTAGAACCCATTGGGGAGATGTTTAAATTTGTACAAGCTCTTCCAAAGTTTGAGGAAAAAGATATTGAAGCATTCTTTATTTCATTTGAGAAGATAGCTAAACAGATGAAATAGCCACAGGAAAACTGGACATTATTGTTACAGTCTAGGTTGGTGGGTACAGCACATGAGGTACATGATTCACTATCTGAAGAGGTATCGGTGAATTATGATGTGGTGAGAAAGGCTATTCTTTAGAGTGCATATACAGGCAGAAATTTAGGAATATGAGAAAACAGCCTGGGAAAACTTATATTGAGTTTGAGAGAGTAAAACAGAGTAATTTTGACCGGCAGATACGGGCATTAAAAATAGCGACAACAATAGAAAAGTAATTCTTCTGGAAAATTTAAAGACTCAATCCCTTTGGTAGTGAAAACTCATGTGGAGGAACAGAGGGTTCAAACTGTAAGGCAAGCAGCAGAGACAGCTGATAAATATGAGTGAGTTCATAGAGCTAAACCTTTTCTTCATTACCTTTACAAATTAGAAAAGGATAGAAAGTGGGAAGGTGAAAGGAAGGTGGGTAATCAGGGAACAGAAGGAATAGCTGGAAATTCCCAGGAAGTTTTTTCTCAGAATAAAAAGGAAGGTGCTGAAGGTAGAAATGACATTCGAAGTGTGACGTATTTTCATTATAATAAAAAGTGGGGTACATAAAATCAGTGTGTTGGAAATTGCAAGGAAAATCTGTTAGAATTATTGGGGTGCAGAGAAGTTCTGGAAGTAAAAATACTGTGGGTTCTGAAGTTCAGGCACAGGAGAAACCAATGGTTTGTGTACAGGTAAAACAGGGAGAATCAGTGATAGGTAAAGAAGTGGGGATGCATTCACAGTTTACTCAAGAGAATTCAGAGGAGCAGGTTGTAGAAATGTTTAAAGACTTCGTGTGTGTGAAGGGAAAGTCTTTCCATGTGTACAGGGTAGAGTAGGGAAAGATGTTAAAATTTTAAGAGACACAATAGCTAGTCAATACGCAATGTTGTGGGATAGTGATATTCATTGTTCAGAGGGAATATTGCAGGAGCAGGTGATCATAAGTGGGGGTTCATGGAGATGCTAAATCTTTTTCATTGTGGAAGGTAAATTTAAAGAGTAAGTGGAAAGCTGACGAAGTTATTGTTGGAGTACTGGAAAAATTGCCCATTGCAGGGGCTCAATTTATTCTGGGTAATGATATAGCTGGATCACAAATGTGGGTGATGCTTATGCTAGTTGAGCAGCCTATAGAAGTGTTTTCAATAGAGGTGTTACAGAAGGAGCATAGTTTCCTGATTGTGTGATAACAAGATCAAAAGCTCATCAGGAAGAATAAGAAAAACAAGAAGGGCAGGCAGTTCTAAGCAGGAAGAAGGTGTTGACATCCAATTAGCAGGCACTGTGTTTGATAACATTGTTCATGAAGAGACAGGAGAGGACAATTCAGCTGAGGTGTTTAACTCAAGGCAGCCAATTGAGTTGTAGCAAAAGGATTTACAATTAAAAAGTTACATCAGAAAGCTTACTCAGAAACAAAGGTAAAATGTATTCCAGTAATGTTATGACCTTAAGGGCGATATTTTAATGAGAAAAGAGAGGCCGGATTATGTTTCAGCAAATGAAAGCTAGAGTGAGGTACATTAGATTGTTCTCCCATTAGAGTACAGAAATGAGATTCTGAGATTTGCTCATGAAATTCCAGCGGGGGTACATTTAGGAATTAGAAAGACATAGGCAAAAGTACAGAAACATTTTTATTGGCTAGGATTGCACAGGGGTGTGATCAAATTCTGTAGAACGTCACACATGTCAGGTTATAGGGAAACCACAAGCAGTGATTAAGCCGGCACCTTTAATCCCAATACCCCAGCATTTGAAGATCCTTTACTAGGGTCATGATTGATTGCGTAGGACCCCTCCCTAAGACTAAAAGTTGAAACCAGTTCTTACTGACAATAATGGATGTGTTTACCAGGTTTCCTGAAGCGTTACCTTTAAAATATATTACAACTATGAAGATTGTGGAAGAGTTAATTAATTTTTTTTTAAACAAGGTATGGTTTACCCAAGGAAAGATAATCAGATCAGTGTTCAAATTTTATGTCACAGTTGTTTAAGGAAGTTTTGAACAGTTTGGGGATAAAACAATTTAGGTCAACTGCTTATCACCTGGAGTCACAAGGGGCTTTGGAAAGATGGCATCAAACTTTAAAAACTTTGATGAGAGCATACTGTCAGGATTATTTGCTATTAGAGACGCTCCTAATGCATCAACTGGTTTTAGCCCTTTTGAACTAGTTTATGGTTATGAAGTAAGAGGACCACTGAAATTTGAGAAATTGGTGGGTCAAAACCCAGAAACTACTCTCCTGGATTATGTATCAAACTTCAGAGAGATTGAACAGAGCATGCGAGTTGACTGGGGAACATTTAAAGATATCACAGCAAGTGGTGAAAGGGAAGGCAGATAAGAAAGTAAAAACTTACAGTTTTGTTGCTGGAGAGAAAGTGCTTGTTCTGTTATCAGTACTAGGTGATTCATTAAATGCATGGTTTAGTGGACCTTACAGGGTTAAAAAGAAATTGAGTGAAGTAAATTATTTAATAAATACTCCAGAAAGAAGAAAGAAGCAGTGGGTGCGTCATGTAAATATGCTTAAAAAGTACTTTGACAGGGAAGAGGAACAAAAAGTGGTGCTGGTGATGTTAGATAATGAGGAAGAGGTAGAAGTGCAGGACTCAAATTGATTTTCCTCTAATCAAATTGGATAATGAGGGTGTACTTGAAAACTTAAATGTAATATTGAGTTACCTTCCAGACAAGTGTCAAAGTGATTTGGAAAAGCTATTGTAGTCACATAAAACTATTTGTGGGAATAAGTTGGGAAGGACAGAGTTAGCTTTACATAATGTCTCTGTAACAGGTTCATCTTCGATAAGGCAACATCCTTATAGATTAAATCTGGCAAAATCACAAGTACAGTAAGAAATTAATTTCATGCTTCAAAATGATATAATTGAGTCTAGTTGCAGTAACTGGAGTTTGCCTATTATACTGGTACCAAAATTGGACGGAACACAAAGAGTGTGTGTGGACCAGTGAAAGGTGAATGTGTGACAAAATCGGATTCCTATCCTATACCAAGATCGGAAGATTGCATTGAGAAAGTGGGACAATCAAAATTTATCACAAAGATTGACTTACGAAAAGGATATTGGCAAGTACCGTTACCGGAGACAGCAAAGGAGATATTGGCTTTTGTGATGCCAAATGGGCTATCAGTTTAAAGTCATGCCACTTGGTATGAAGAATGCATCTGCAACAATTCAAAGACTGACAAACAAAGTAATTGCAAGTCTAAGCAATTGTGCTGTTTATATTGATGACTTAATAGTTTTCAGTGAGATGTGGGATCAGCACTTACAGCATCTGGAAGAATTATTTACTCAACTGCAAGAAGCTAATTTGGTGATGAACTTGGATAAAAGTGAATTTGCAAAAGCGCAAGTTACGTATCTAAGCCATACCATTGGACATGGTAAGGTGGCTCCAAGAGATGTAAAAGTCAATGCTATTGTGGATTTCTCAGTGCCTAAAACAAAATGAGAAGTTTGAGATTTCTGGGTATGAGTGGGTTTTGCCGGAAATTTGTACCAAATTTTAGCCGTGTTGCTGCTCCATTGACTGAATTATTAAAAAAACAATGGGCAGGATTTACACATTCAGCGACTGGGGGCAGGGCACGCTCGCTGATGCATAAAATGATGTGCGGTGACGTCGGGGGTGGGGGGGGGGGGGGCGGCACACACACACACACACACACACACACACACACACACACACACCTGACATCATCGCGCCCCATTTAAATTTTCAGGAAGGAGGGGCGCAGCAAAATCAGCTGCATGCCTGCCGACCTGTCAATGGCCAATTGAGGCCATTGACAGAGTCAATTAGGTAATTAAAGGACCTGCCCGTCCAACCTTAAGGTTGGCAGGCCGGCCAGGAGCCCCGGCGCAAATTAGAAAAGGCATGAAACCTCATCCACGGGCGGGATGAGGTTTCATGCCGCTTTTAAAAAATTTTAATAAAGTTTTTGTTAAAATTATGAACATGTCCCAACTCATGTGACATTGTCACATGAGGGGACATGTTAGGGAAATTTTACTTTTCTATTTTTAGGTTTTGTACATTTTGAGCCTATCTCCCTGAGGCTGCACTAGCCTCAGGGAGGTGAGTGCGCTCTTTCGTGCGCATCCACAAAAGAGAGCACTCTCGATTTTGGGATTTCCCCCCTCACCCCCCGCCCGCACAGGGAGTGCATAGTGCTTCTGTGTGGATGTCACGCTAGGCGGGCCTTAATTTGCCCACCCACATAAAATGGCGCCGTGCCTCTGGTCGGGGGTGCTGATCGGAAGCGCGCCTGCCCTTCAACTTCCCCCCGATGGGGGGAGAATTCAGCCTGATAAGTTTCAATTGACACTAGAATGTCAGAATACATTTGATAGTTTGAGGACGGTATCAACTACAACACCAGTTTTGGAGTACCCAATTACATTAGGCAATTTAAGTTGGTTGTTGACACAAGTAGTATAGAAATTGGGGCCGCACTGCTACAAGATGACGATACTGGAATTGAAAAACCGGTAGGGTATTTTTCACGGAAGTTGAATGCACAACAGAGAAGATACTTAACAATTGAAAAGGAGACATTAGCATTGCAGCATTTTGACATCTATGTGGCAAACCATTCATCAGAATCAATTATTTATACAGTCCACAATTCTTTAAAGTTTCTGGACAAATTTTGAGACAAAAGTGCAAGGTTATTCAGATGGAGTTTATTACTGCAACCATTTAATCCATAGATAATATGTGTTGCTGGACAAGAGAATCTGATTGCAGATGCGTTATCAAGGGTTTGAAGCTTAAAAGGAAAATTGGACATTTTAAAACCTGGACACTGAACTGGAATGATTTCTGCTGATACCAAGGACTTATGTATACGTATTATGTTAATGCATGCATCTGGTAATGTAATAGTGTAATAAGTCTAGGAGATAGTGAAAGATGGGTTATTAAAAATGAAGCCATCTTTTAAAATTATGGCAATTAATTTTTCCATAAGGAGCAGGGTGTGAAGAAGAGGTATGAATGTGTATAATGTTATTGGAAATTATTTTTAAAATAAAATTCTACTGGGGTCTATATCTAGGTGTGTGTCTTAATTGGATTAAAGCCAGCTTGTCTAGGTGCTTTGATATATAGTAGTTTTGAAATGTTAATTGGGTGAACAGTAAAAGGAGAACAAACAGTAAAGGAGAACAATAAGGTCGAGTGTTCATTTGCATTGGTTGAATAAACCATTCAAGATTGCGGGTAAAATCTAGCACCTAGCTAGAAGAAACCAAATAATGTGTTCATTTTTTCAGCTTACTCATAAAATTGGCATTATGAAAGGGGTTTTATTGTCAGAAGAACTGAAGTTCAAAACACCTAGTGATACAATGGAAAATTTACTTTCAAAGGGAAAACTGGGTGTATAGGGAAAGGAGTTTGTCTGTGTAAGGTAGAGGCAGTTAAGGCCTAACCAGCCTGTACACCTCCAACCAACTTGCAAAGGAACCTCATTTAGAATTCGTAAGGACAAACGTGCTTTGCTTGGTATCTATTTAAAGTCTATGGCCAGGATTTTCCAGCCCTGTCGCAGGCGGAACCCACTGCGGGCGAGGTGGCTCCCCAGTTAGAAGATTTTATAAATGGGAAATTTTTCAAGATCAAGTGTGTAGGAATGAGAGCTGTATTAGATTTAGTTGAACTTTGCAGATTGGAACTTCTACTGTCGAAGGTAGTGGTGCTTGCCATGCTTCTTTTAAAAAATCTTCTGTGAACTGATTGTTGCTGGAGTGGCTGAAACCAAAATACGAATGCTGACTAAATAGCTTTTAAGCCTGCTGCGAGTGATGTTATTGTATGAAGGCTTAACCTGCCTCTATCAAATTCTTCTCCCCACTCTTCCAACAGAAGAGTTAACCAGTTGAGTTTAATAGGTTAATGGCTCCATTAAAATTCCAGAGAGGGGAGATTGATGGGAGAGCATTATGCATTCATATTGCAACACTGCCCCTAGTACTTTACGGTCTTATGAATTCCAATTTAAATAAAGAGCTATGTCTCGCGCTTTTGCGGTTCAAACCTACACAGCACACAAACACCAAAGATGGCTTGTTAGTTCTGCTGCTTTCCATAATCCCGCTTGAATCAAGAAGGATTTTTACAGAACTTAAAATGTGAAACAGAATCACGGACCAGGCTTTCATCAATAATTTGTGACAGGTGTTAAGCCAAATGTAAATTTTCCTTGCATTTATTCCACAATGGTGTGCATCATTTAATCCAAGAGGTACGGGCTACATTTTATTTAGAAGTGAGCAGAGTTTGCCCCGAGTCAATTTAAGTTACACTTTAGATCAGGCTTGTCCAACCTTCTCGTGCGGGGAGGTGGGGGAGGCACGTTTCAATTATCTTTCCCTCACTCAAGGGGCCGATGAGCACATTTCGGCAAGGTAAGGTTTCACAGAGCATTAAACATGAATTTCAAAAGAAAAAAAAAAAATCAATGTCAAGGCAATATATTGATCATTTAAAAGAGAGTAATTAATAAAAATGACCATTAAACAGTGGCAAGCAGCAGCGTTAACCAATAACATCTTTTTTGCCTTTTTGCCTAAGAAGCAGAGCTAGATAGAGACGGATGGGGCCCCAGGTCCTGGTCACCAGGGACGAGGTGGAGACTGGGGCCGAGCTAAGGAGTTGGGTTTGACTAATACCGACATTGCATTCATCTCTGGCGGCACTCACTCCACAATGGCCTCTGTGGAATTCATGCCAAAGCAGGGGTTGGAAGCGGGTTCCCTTTCAGCCTAGGCTTTCCTCCTCTCCTGGCCTGCTGTATGAATGGGTTTTTGGAGACACAGGAGGGCGGGGTTTGTCCAGCTCACTCCCAGTCTCAGAGTTCTCGCTCTCACCCACTCACTGACCCAGACTCACTTACTCCCCACCAGGGCCTGGGAGGTTTGGGCAGAGAGGAGAGTGCGAGAGGAGGACCCCGAGCCACGCAGTCAGCAGCACCTAGAGGAGAGAGTGAGAGAGGAGGAACCCAAGCCAGGCAGTCAGCAGCACCTAGATGTGAGCAGAAGAGCTATAAAAACAGCGCAAGAAACTGTGAGAGTTCGAAAGCAGAGTTGACTGAGGGAGTTCAGTGAAGAGGAGTAGATGCCCCTTTCCTTATCTACTTTTCCTCAGAAAGAAGAGCGGCGGCCTTGGTAAGTAGGACCTGGTGAGTAAATTAGAAAAATGTAATACTCTTAATCAAGTAGCTGTACTTGGATTTAACTGAGACGTGCCAGGAATAAGGGAAATTTAGGGCCAATATATTAAAGAAAAGTAATATAAATACTCCAAAGTAGATAAAGCTAATGTATGAGAAGTAGAGTTAAGACATGGCAGGACAGCTCAGTCGAGTGCAACGTATCACCAGTAATATGTGCAAAGTCATGGACACTGCCTATGTCCTAGATGACCACATGTACAGGAAGTGCTGCCAGCTACAGAAACTTGAGCAGCAACTGGAGTCACTGTGGCGCATCCGCGAGGCTGAGAGCTATATTGATAGCACAGAGAGGTGGTCATACTGCAGGTTAAGGGCCTAGAGACAGAGAGGGAATGGGTGATCACCAGGCAGTCCAAGAGAAGTAAGCAGGTAGAGGAGTCTCCTGGGGTCCTGCTCACAAATCGGTCTTCCATTTTGGAAGCTGGTGAGGGTGCTGGTTCTTCAGAAGAGTGCAGTCAGAGCCAACGTTGTGGCACCGTGAGCAGCTCAGCTGTACAGTAGGGGAGGAAGAAGAAAGGAAGAGCAATAGTGATAGGGGATTCATTGGTTAGGGGAACAGACAGATGTTTCTGTGGTGGTAGACGTGACTCCAGGATGGTATGTTCCCTCCCTGGTGCCAGGTCAAGGATGTCAGAGAATGGTGCAGGACATTATTCTGGGGGAGGATGAACAGCCAGAGGCTGTGATCCACATTGGTACCAATGATTTAAGTAGGAAGGGTGATGTGGTCCTGCCATCAGAATTTAGGGAGCTAGGTTGAAAATGAGCAAGCAGGACTTCAAATGTAGTAAACTCCTGATTACTCCCAGAGTCACATGCCAGTGAGTACCAAAATAAGAGGATAAGGCATGAATGTGTGGTGGAAAGTTGGTACAGGGGGTAGGGCTTTAGATTCCTGGGACACTGGGACTGGCTCTGGGGGAGATGGCACCGGTACAAGCCAGACAGGCACCACAAGCACCTATACAGAGCTAGGACTGAGTTCCTTGCTACTGCTGTTGGGAGGGATTTAAACTAACTCGGCAGGCGGGTGGGAACTAAGAGAAAATATTAGAGAGGGTTACGAGGGTGCATAAAATACTGGGAGGGACAGATAGCACTAGTAAAGAGAATAGTAAATTAATAGGCAAAGTTGGAGTGAGGGAGAAAGTAACAAAATCTAGATTAGGATTACTATGCCTATATATGTGAATGCAAGGAGTATAGTAAATTGGATTGGGGAGGTACAGGCCATGTGGAAATATGATGTTGTGGCGATAACAGAGATCTGGCTCAAAGAAGGGCAGAACTACATGTTAAATATTCCTGGGTGCAAGGTGCAGAGAAAAGATAGGAAAAGAGGGTGGCAGTATTGTTTAAGAAGAGATTGCAGGGCTGAAGAAAGATGAAGTCCCAGAAGGTTCAAGGACAGAATCAATTCGGCTAATGAACAAAAAGGATGCAATTACATGGCTCGGTGCAGTCTACAGACCGCCAACTGGTGAGAAGGACTAGAAGAACAAGTCTGCAGGGAAATTGCAGACAGATGCAAGCATTATAGAGTGATTATAATGGGGGACTTTAATTACCCGAATGTAGACTGGAACAATGGTCGTGTGAAGAGTGGAGGGGGACAAAAGTTCCTAGATTGTGTTCAAGAAAATTTTCTACAGCAGTATGTGTCCAATCCAACAAGAAAAGATACACTGTTGGACCTGGTTCTTGATTTACTTGGCCCACCTAGTTTCCAAGTATGAGTGGGAAAACATTTAGGAGACAGCAATCATTGTATTGTATGTTTTAGGATGATGATAGAAAAGGATGATAGACAATCCAACGTAAGAATAATTAACTGGACAAGAGCCGACTTCGATGGGGCAAGAAGGGAGCTGGGCCAGATAGACTGGAATGAAAGATTGGAGGGATAAACTGTAGCTGAACAATGGGATACCTTCAAAATAGAATTGGTTTGGGCACAGTCAAGGTATATTCCATCGAAAGGGAAAAGGTAGGACAAACAAATCCAGAGCTCCTTGAATGAAAAAGGAGATTGAAGTTAAGATAAAGAAGAAAAAGTGCTTCTGTCAGGTGTCAGGTAGAAAATACAATTGAGAACCAAGATGAATACAGAAGGTTCAGAGGAAAGATGAAAAACCATCTTAGAGAAGGAAAAGGGACTATGAGAAAAGACTGGCATCCAACATAAAGGTCTTCTATAGGCATATAAATGGTAAAAGGAGAGGGGGGTAAAAAGAGGAGTAGGGCTGTTTAGGGACCTAAAAGGGGATTTACAAATGGACAAAAGGGCCATGGCTGATGGATTAAATGAATGTTTTGTATTCGTCTTCACCGAGGAGGTAGATGCCACCTAGGTCACGATGACAGACGAGGAAACTCTGTCAATAGAAGTGTTCAAAATCAATAAGGAGTAAGTGTTGAATAGACTGTTGGTACTTAAAGTTAACAAGGCACCGGGACCGGATGAGATGCATCCAAGGATATTGAAGGAAGTGAGTGGAAATTGCAGGGGCACCGGCCATAATCTTTCAGTTTTCCCCAGACTCAGAGGAGGTGCCAGAGGACTGGAGAATGGCAAACATTACACCCTTGTTCAAAAAAGGTTGCAAGGATAAGCCCAGCAACTACAGACTAATCAGTTTAACAATTATTCAGGATAGAATTGGTAGTCACACGGAAAAGTATGGGTTGGTAAGGAAGAGCCAGCATCGATTTCTAAAGGGGAAATCATGTTTAACTAACTTGGAGTTTTTTGAAGAGGTAACAGAAAAGATCAATGAGGGGAATGCTGATGGGTTGTACATGGACTTTCAAAAGGCATTTGATACAGTGCCACACAACAGACTTGTGAGAAAAGTTATTGCTCATGGAATAAAAGGGACAGTAGCAACATGGATACAAAATTGGCTGAAAGATAGGAAGCAGAGAACAATGGTCAATGGATATTTTTTGGGCTGGAGGAAGGTTTGTAGTGGAGTTTCCCAGGGGTAGTAACACGGACAGACAGTATAAAATAAAGGGTGAAATTTTGAAAGGGGTGCAGAAGCAGAAAGCCCTGAGTGTATTTTTGCATAGATCATTGAAGGTGACAGGACAGGTAGAGAGAGCAGTTAACAAGGCATATAGAATCCTGGGCTTTATTAATAGGGACATAGAGTACAAGAGCAAAGAGTTTATGCAGAATTCACATAAGACCTCATAGACCTCTGCTGGACTAATGTGGACAGTTCTGAGTGCCACATTATAGGAAGGATGTGAACACATTGGTGAGTGTGCAGAAGAGGTTTACAAGAATGGTTCCAGGGATGAGTAACTTCAATTATGAAGATAGATTGGAGAGGTTGGGACTGTTCTCCTTAGAAAGAAGGATAAGAGATTTGCTAGGGATGTTCAAAATCATGAGGGTGCTAGACAGAGAAGCTGTTCCCACCTGTAAAAGGATCAAGACTGAGAGGGTACAGATTTAAAGTAATTTGCAAAAGAAGCAAATGTGATGTGAGAAAAAAACATTTTCATACGGGGAGTGGTTCGGGTCTGGAATGCACTGCCTGGAAGTGTGGTGGAGGCAGGCTCAATCGAGGCATTGAATAGAAACAATATGCAGGGATGTGGGGAATAGGCAGGGCAAGGGCAGTAGGTCATAATGCTCATTTGGAGAGCGGGTGCAGACACGATGGGTTGAATGGCCTCCTTCTGTGACATTAAAATTCTGGGAATTGACCACCAAGGAGATATTTGGGAGGCTACAAAGAAACTAGCTTCCTCACTCCGCCCTGCTGGAGAGTCCAGCTGCCCCGAGTGGAGCGGGGAGCCTAGCAGACGACGAGCTGGGCAGGCACTGTTGCTGTGACTCTGCCATTCTTAGAGGCCTCCTCGGTCCATTCCACCATCTTAACCCCTTTGCTCCTTTGGGGGCCGGCGGCTGTGTAAGAGGCAGAGGCAGAGTTGAAAGGCAGAAGCTCATGCTATGAAAACAAGAGAAGCCACTTGTCCTCCCACTACTCACTGCTTCTCCAGAGACTGTTTCTTTCCCAAATTTGCTGCTGATAGGCTTACCTGTGAGACTATCAACAGCAAAACCGGGAGAAACGTTGACTGTGATTAGAGGAGCAACTCCTTGCAGAATCTTTCATTGAACTTGCCTGTAGTTTGAACACTGAGTCCACATGGAATCAAAGCCTGCATCTGGCCTACGAGCTGCGGGCTTGGACAAGCCTGTTCAGACCTTTTTAGTCAATCCTTCTAATCTAGCTTGCAAGTTACTAAACATGGGTCTACAGTACAAGAGTTATAATATACATATATAGATTCAGAAGTGGTAGAATGTGCCATCCAGGATATACAGCATTGACCTGATCATTGGTCAAGGGGTCAGGGGAGGTTTCATGACTTACACAGGGATGCCAGGCACTACAGTATTAGGAATGCACCAAGGAAGCCACAAACTGCAGCACGGCTTGCTTAGCCCAAGGGGGATTTTAACAGATGTAATGACATTGGAAGACTCTACCCCTAAGCCACACCTCCTCCTACATTAATTCACCGCTTAAAAGGGCCTCAAAATTCCCGATGAATTTCCCTGCCCTTGCAGCATACATCTGCCAGAGTTAGTGGCAAGAGAGCACCTCTGGCCTTTGGCCTCATTACTCTTTGCTTTAGGATCACCAAGGGTTTCCTGTTGTCTCCTAATTACAGATACAATCTTTTGCTGGAATACTAAGAAAGGCACAGCAACAAACCGTGATGTAACAATCAAACCTAAGCCTTTTTGGTGTGTTTACACTGCACTTGTAGCACTGAAATCTGGAGTTGGGATCTGACCTGACTCCAGAAAGAAGAAATGGTACAGAAGTGTCAGCAGGGAGTCACAAAACACTTTGTTTTAACACCATCTGGAGTGGATTTCCCATCCAATGCCAGATCCAGTTTAAAACTTATTGAATACTGATGGTGCCTTGATGCTACTTGGCATAATTCCTCAAGCAAACATTTAAATTGGAAATCAGCTTTGCACTTGCCTAGAAACACATTTATGCAAGCACTCTGCTGGGTAAGGAAAATGATGCTTCAGCCAAGCTGTATAAATACAGTAAAGCATGGCTAAAACCGTCCTGCAAATACTGGGCTTAGATTTGTAGATGCATTGTAAACATTGCCGTAGGTCTGGATTTTCCCAGCTTCATGCAGACGGGGCTGGTAGTGGGGCGGGGGGGCTGGGAAAATAGGGATCAGTCATGTTGGGACAGCTCCCCAAAACATTCCTTCCCCCGAGTGAATTTCCCCAGGGACAGGCTGGAAGCAGGAAGCCAATTAGAGTAATAAAGGCCCCAATTAGGGGAAATTTGCAGCATCGCCAGTATGTTCCATCAGGCGGAACAGCCCCCTGCAGAGTGAGGAGGCTGTCAGCTCAATGGAGACAGTCTCCCAGCAGCAGGCCAGGGAACCCAAGCTGGAGACTCCATGCCCAGGCTGCACAGATGAAAGGCTATAAATGTGGTCACAGGAGGGAATCCCCTTGTACCCCAATGGCCCCATAGAGTCTTTATTTACTGTTTTCTGTGCAGACTAGCGAGGGCACCTCCACTTGTGCTCCCCAACTGCCTCAGCAGCACCGACATCTCCCAATGGGGCTGTTGAGGTTCCAGAGCTGCTACCCTGCTGATTGGGCCAGCAGCATTGGAAGCTCACCCACCGTTCTTGATAGAGAGTGCAGGGGTGGCCAATTAGGAGGCTGCTTCTAGAACCCTATAAATGTCCTGACACCCAATTGAGAATTCTGCCTTTTGTACCTGAATCAGGGATCACTCTCGTAAATAATGATCATATCACAAAGAACAAAATCAAACAGACTACTTAATAAAGCCTAGCTCAAGACGAGCTCCAGAATGCCTTCATTGTTATTTCAGTATTAGCCATTCACAAGGGGCAACATTTTTTTCCCGTCAGGCGGGCAGTTCGGGAGTGGGCGCAGGGCCGATCACTATCTGCGATCGGCTGCGTGCCATTTTGCGTGGGTGGGCCAATTAAGACCTGCCCAGCATGATGCACACCCGGAAGCACTCAGCACTACCTGTGCAGGCTGGCGGGTGGGGTGGGGTGGGGCTGGGAGGAGGGAGAGTCAGAGCCTGCGCTCTTTCACGCATGTGCCTGAAAGAGCGCAGAAATCACCCCGAGGCGCAAAGCTGCATCAGGGAGATTAATTTAAGAACAAAATATTGCAGGAAAGAAAAAAATTACTCAGACATATCCCCTCACGTGACAGTGTCACATGAGCTGGGATGTTCATGCATTTTAATAAAAATTTTTATTTCATTTTTAAAATCTTCACGAAACCTCATCCTGCTCGTGGATGAGGTTTCATGAGAAATGCAAAGCCCACCTGGGCTGTTCGCCTGCCCACCAACCTTAAGGTTGGACAGGCATCCCAGACAATCAGTTTAATTAAGTACTTAACGGCCTTAACAGGCCTTTGACAGTTTCGTGGGCGCACAGTCGACTCCACTGATCTGAAGATCGGAATGACGCGTGGTGATGTCGGGAAGATCAGAATGACGTGCGGTGATGTCGGGACGCACGCCCTGTGCGGGGTCCGCCCTCACATGCCGACCGGAGGATGCTGGCCAAGAATTTTCTGAAGTCAACTCAAAAAAACAGAAATAATTTGCAATTAATTCACTAAATAAGCCTGAACTAGGCATGTTTCTTTTTTAAAAAAAGGAACCTCGCCTATTCAGAAATGCCTTGATCTGAGCACAATTCCATGAATTCTGCACATTTCATATCAATTATCATTAACAAAGCAGCCACATTTTAAGTAAGGCATGAAGATTTTTGGGGAACTGTGAACTACGTTGAAATCCATGCACTCATTGACAGGCAATTCAAAACCATAACTAAACTCTATAATAGAACTCTCTCTTTATGCCTTCTACTCCAGACTTATTTAGGCTCATTTTTTTGATTATTTAACCTTGAAGAAAGGGGCAAAGTCCACCTTGAACTGATAGGCCCTCTAGGTTTTAAAATGGCTATTGCTAGTGATGGTGCAGCTTCTCAGCTGGAAGTGATTGAACTGCATGAAGGTGACAAATAGAAGCTGATTCTAACAAGAGGGAATATTTGGGAGTGCTGTGCCTTGTGAGAAGGATCCAATGGTCAAGGTCATGAACCTTCATCTGATTTCTATGCTGAGTTCCATTTATCTGTGCAAATCTCTCTCTTTTCCTCAGCATGTAAAAGTCAAACTGCACACCTGTTCAGACTGACAAGTACATTTTAGATTGCACAATCGAAGACAACTTAGATTTCAAGAGGATAGCAGGGGAGAAAAATCAATGCAATGTTAGATTATCTTGCCTGACTAAATTGTCCAGTAAAAACATTTATTAAAGTTAGTGAGACTTTCAGTGAGCATTAGTCTATTAAGATTACTACTAACAATAGGATTTTAAAAAAATGGATTTTAAAGAAAAAAGAGGTTCTCACATTTAAGTTGGAAGCCAGTGGGAATCATGGGACAAAATCTTCACTGGTTGGAGTCATACCTAGCACAAAGGAAGAAGGTTGTGGTTGTTGGCAGTCAATCATTTCAGTCCCAGGACATCACTGTACGAGTTGCTCAGGGTGGTATCCTAGGCCCAACCATCTTCAGTTGCTTCATCAATGACCTTCTTTCCATCATAAAGGTCAGAGTCGGGATGTTCGTTGATGATTGCACAATGTTCAGCACCATTCATGACTCCTCAGATGCTGAAGCAGTCCATGTCCGTATGCGGCAAGACATGGACAATATCCAGGCTTGGGCTGACAATTAACATTTATGCCACACAGGTGTCAGGCAATGACCATCTCTAATAAGAGATGATCTAATCATCACCTCTTGATATTCAATGGCATTACCATTGCTAAATCCGCCAACATCCTGGGGGTGACCGTTGACCAGAAACTGAACTGGACTAGCCATATAATTACTGTGGCTACAAGAGCAAGTCAGAGACTATGAATCCTGTGGTAAGTAACTCACCTCCTGATTCCCCGAAGCCTGTCCACTATCTATATGGCACAAGTCAGGAGTGTGATGGAATACTCTCCACTTGCCCGGATGAGTGCAGCTCCAACAAAACTCAAGGAGCTTGACGCCATCCAGGACAAAGCATCTTGCTTATTTGGCACCCCATCCAAAAACATTAACTTCCTCTACTACCAACGCACAGTAGCAGCAATGTGTACCATCTACAAGATGTACTGCAAGAACTCACCAAGGCTCCTTAGTACCTTCCAAACCCATAACCACTACCATCGAGAAGGACAAGGGCAGCATGAGAACATCATCACGTCCAAGTTCTCCTCCAAGCCACACACCATCCTGACTTGGAAATATCACAGTTCCTTCACTGTTGCTGGGTGAAAATCCTGTAACTCCCTCTGACTGCACTGTGGGTGCGCCTACACCACAAGGACTGCAGCATTTCAAGAAGGTAGCTCACCACCACCTTCTCAAGGGCAAACAGCAATGGGCAACAAATGCTGGCTTAGCCAGTGACGCCCCCATCCCATGAATGAATGAATGAATGAATGAATGAATGAATAAATGAATGAATAGAAAAATGTTTGTATGGATGTAATATGTAACAGAACTTATATAATTTTGTTTTATGTTTAATTCTTACTATTTGCAATTTTTATAAACTAAAAATTAATCATTCCAAAGACATTCTAATGGAATTTTTTGTCAAGTTAAATTGCAAAGCCGGCAGGAAGTTACATTTACCATGTGTCTAAATGTACCTTGTGCAGTATGACAACTTTTTTTTCAAGAGTATTACTCTATAACTGTTAGCAGTGTGATTTTATAATATATTAACTGAATTCTGTTTCTAATTGTTAAACACTGGTGCTGTGGTGATTAGAAATTTACTTTCTCAAAACTTATTAAAAATTGGATGTTTGGATTTTTGTGTCACAACATTTAACAGAAAAGCAGTGACAATATCTATCTTAATATATCTCTTGTTTTATGATCAAATGTGTTTTTACAATATGATACTCCTAAACGTAAATGACCTGACCTCGCTAGAGCAGCAAAGACCCACTTTTGCTGTGGCCCTGCTCTACAATGTTCAGCTCTTAAGCTTTGAAAACTTGGCTACCTCAATCTACTCCCTCTTTTTCCAGAAATGTGTCAGATTCATTCGTGTACCTCTTTGTATTAATTTTCTACAACTGCCTCCCTTGGGAAGTTATTCAGTAGTCAGTTACTCTTTTGTTATGTCATGTCTAAATTCTCCATTGCCTTAACTTCATAAATTTTAAATTGTCAGAAAGTTTCAAAACTAGGACAATATGAACAATTTCACTGGATCTATTTTATTTGGACTTCTACTGGTGACCCAAGCATCTCCTCTTTGCCAACGAGATGGCAAAGAGAATAGGTGGGGGGGGGGGGGGTCACTTAATCCTTTCTTGGAAGGTGCAATTAGTATTGGTAGAGTAGAGGGACAAAGCGGTCTCAGAGTACCAATGCATCAGTCACTAGAAGTTGTGCCACAAATTAGCAAGGCCATTAATAAAAAAGCAAACCAAGCACCAGGCTTCACTTTGAGGGCTGGAAATTATGCTAAAACTGTATTGAACCTCGGTTAGGCCACGCCTAAGTACTTCATGCAGTTCTGATCACTATATTACAAAAAGGATACAAATGCATCAGAAAGGATGTAGAAGATTTGCAAGGATGATAACAGAAATGCATGGGTGTACCCATCAGGGAAGAATCAACAGGCTGGGAAAGAGAAAGTGAGGAGCGACCTTATAGAGATCTTGAAAATTATTTAAGGTCTTGATCAAGTGTATATAGAGAAAATGTTTCCTCCAGTGGGGAAAAGAGGTTCAATAAAAGAGTCACCAAGAAATCCAAAGGGAATTCAAAAGAAATTTCTTTACCTAAAGAGTGGTAAGAATCTGGAACTCACTATCACAAGCAGTGGTTGAAGCAAATAGTATTGATGCATTCAAGGGGAAACTAGACTCACATGAGGGAGAAGGGAAGAGATGGTTACAATGGTAGGTTTAGTCGAGGAAAGATGGCAGGAGGCTCAAGTAGTGCATATTCACCAGCATGGGCAGGTAAGACCGATTGGCCTGTTTGTGCTATACATCTTATGTAACCGTATGTAAGAGATCTAACTTCCTTGATTTTTTTCTCATTTTTTTATATTTACAAGGCATAGTATCACTTTGGTTTTCCCTAAGTTACACCATATTCCAATGACCAGGTGAAGTATTGCAACACCTCTGTTGCCGATACTTATTAAGCCTCTGCTGACAGCCCAGTAACAAAACATATTTTTCTCCCTCACAATAACCTTTTAGCAGCTGTCTTTACCAGCAAACACATTTCCTAGTGTATATTCCCTTCCTGTTGGGTCTATACCTACACATTTTATCTCAAATGTCAAGCCGTACTCTTGTTTTTGTCACCTGTAACATTCTTTGTCGACACAAATCCTTTCACATCTCTGCTCAGTTATGACTATCCCTCCAGAACAGCATATTAGTTGATGGCAGATGATCACCCACCAGTTTACAATGTTAGTCTAGTGAGCTTTTACAACAGGAGTTCAACTACAATGAATTTGTTCCAATTTCCTGGTATTTTAAACTTCCCATTTACAATTTACAACATTTTTTAAACCCCTCCAAATGTAACTTTAGACCTATGCCATTGTTCTTTTCATCCTGTAAACTGTGTGATTAACTAACCTTTGAGAGAAATGTTACAGGAATAAACCTGTGTGTCAGTTTGGCTTACTTGCTAGCATTTTCTCCTCTTGATTATTGGTTCAAATTTACTCAAGGCTTCAGTACATAATCCAGGCTGAAGTTTTGACACTGCACAACATCAGGATTGCTTTATTCCAAATGGTATGGTAAATAATCAAATAAGAGCAGAGAATTGCGTGTGCCATGGCCAAACATAAAAAAGATTAATTGCTCATTTCTCTCATTTGCAGGACCTGTGTCATTCAAAATTGGTTGTTTTGGCCCTGCAACAGTTACTACATTTCAAAAATATTTCATAGGCAGAGATGTCCTGACAGCTTAAGTTTTATTTTTATGTAGTGTCTTATTTCTTCTCTTGCTCAATGAAATGATACAGTGCGTTTTAAATTACTTTATACAATTGTTGCTTGCTATCTTGATATAATTTCAATTCAGTCACTTCATCCTGTGATAAAAAGCACAGTAAATAGGAGGGAACCATTCATCATCAGGTAATATGCTTTTCTATATGTGAAGCACATATAAATGTATAGATATGAATGATTAGATATCCACATCTTTCCAATCAATAGCAACGAAAGTGAAGTCAGATCATAGAATGTCACTGCACGAGATCAGTCAATTTGACCAAGCCTGTGTTTGCTTGCGTTTTTCTCCACACACCAACAAGTCTAATCCCACTTTCCTGCTTTCATGACCCTAAAGCTCCTTTTAAAAGATTTTACGGACTGTGCTTTATCAATTTGTGGCAGAAAATTCATACTCTATTCACACTGTAAGAACTAGTGCTTTCCTATGATGTGGCACTCAAAACTGCCCACAGTGCTCCATCCATGACCTAGCTGAGATCTTATACAAGCTTAAGTCTCCCTTGATGCTCCTGTTTTACAAGATACGGCATCACTACATATTGCAATTGAACTCAGCAAATTTCCTTAGTTACTCAGCTCAAATCAAATTATTCTTAATAATTACAATTATTCAATCAATCCCGAGATGAGTTCATTTTACTACAAAATTCCCTTGATAAATCTTGATTGTAGATCTAAATACCTCAGTCTTTCTGAACACTTAATACCAAGAAAATGTTGCAATTATAGGACACAGGAGACTGCTTATTGTGTTCATTTTCAATAAACACTTCTGGACTCCAATTATCAGATGGCAAAGGGCAATGTAGTAGTCAACAACTGTACAGAATACTAACCAGCAACTAGATTATCTAAAAAAAAAGGGTGCTGAAATGAGCTTGGAATATTATATATCTACTAGCAGATCCAAGCTCTAAAGAGTCATACGGACTCGAATGTTAACTCTGTTTCTCTCTCCACAGATGCTGTTAGACCTGCTGAGTTTTTCCAGCATTTTCCATTTTTGTTTCAGATTTCCAGCATCCGCAGTATTTTGCTTTTATCTTAGTGTTTAATTCACTGCCACTTCTCTTCCAGGAATGCCTACCTTGAAGAAGTACTGCTGTTCTCTCAGACAGGATTTCCATTTTTCGCTTTTGCCCTGTTTACCTTCATTGCTTTTCATTTCCCTCCTGCTGTTTGACAAGGTGTTTACGAAAACTCACTTCCACAGCCATATTTCCTTCCTCAGTGATTGTCTCCATCTCCGACTTACCCCACGTGGATTCCAACTGAAGTTCCATCCCTCATGTTTTGAATCCACCCAGGGTTACAGGTATCTCTGGGGCATACAACGCTTCTCGGACTGCTGTTCTCACCACACCCTGAGATCCACACTCAGTGCCATGTGCTGCCATATGAACACACTCAACCTCTCCCTTCAGCAGCACCGACTCACCCAGCTCTGAAGAGTCATACAGACTCGAAATGTTAACTCTGTTTTTCTCTCCACAGATGCTGTTAGACCTTCTGAGTTCTTCTGGCATTTTCTGTTTTTGTTTCAGATTTCCAGCATCCGCAGTATTTTACTTTAAATTCCCAATGCCATTGTTTGCAGCAAGTCTGAGAATTTGCTGAAGGTGTCTTATTAACAAAATGAGATGGGTGGGAAGTGTGACATGTACAGGAAGTACATTCTAGATAGAAAAGCAAGAAAAAGACACATTAATTTAGCACTTTTTCATGACTAACTGATGTCTCAAAGTGCTTTACAGGCAATGAAGTACTTGTTGTTTTGAAGGTGTAGTCACTGTTGTAATGTAGGAAATGTAGCAGCTAAATTGAGCTCAGCAAATTCACACAAACAGCAACGTAATACTAATCAGATTATCTGCTTTGTGCGTGATGTTGACTGAGGGATAAATTTTGGCCAGGACATTGGTGATAAATCTCCTTCCCTTCTTCAAGATAGTACCAAGGGACCTTTTACATCCACCCGAGCAGGCAGAAGGGGCCTCAATTTAACATCTCATCTGAAAGACGGCGCCTCCAACTGTGCAATGCCCCCGCAGTACTGCACTGAGCGTCAGCCTTGATTACACTATACTTAACAGATCTCCTATGGCATTTCTGATGTTGAGTCCTTTGCTTGCTTGAGGCTTGAGCATTAATTATTACTATGAGCACTGCATCTATGCCATTTTCCTCAGAAATAATTTCAAATTTTGCTTCTTTGCAATGCGTAAATCTACCTTTTTATCTTTCTGTTCATCATCAGATGGTTGATTTTCCACTTGGTCTCTGAATGAACAGGGTGACTATGTTATTCTTCCACAAGAGATGTCAGAGGTTCAAAACGTTTCGAGGGCCAAGCTTCATTACCTATCATAGGTGAGCTTTTGTGAGTTTTCCTTACATGAAGGCACTTCCTGCCAATGAGGGGCCAATATTTCCAACCTCCCCCATGCTCAAGATGATCCTGATGTGATTCTCTCCCAATCCTCTAGGTATTTGTCCCTATCTGATTGTACTGCCCTCTTACAGCCTTCTTGTCTGTGCCCAGGTATTTCCCTCTGCCAATCAGTTTGTCTTTTAATACAAGCACTTCTGCCTATATCCTAAATGCTTATTTGTGTGCCCCATAACCTTTTTCTGTTTTATCTCATTTGTTTTTAAATCTTTCTACTTCTCTAATCTGTCACTCAGATGCATTTATTCTACCTGTGATATGTCTTTGCCCTCAATATATTCTGGAATGAAATGTTGTAACTCATTACCATTTTAATATACAATACATATATAGATTTTTCTACAATTTACTGTACAAAAGCAAACTTGTGCTGTAAAATCCAGCTTGCACAGGTCACATCCACAAAAAGTGGAGCAGTGCAATTCATCTCTCAATGGAAAACAGGAGCTTGCCTGTAAGTTTTCTGTAATTAACACAAAATGAAATTGGATTCTCAGAAACTGCGTGCCTCAAAGTTGTACGCTGTGAGAATCTAATTAGCAGGTCATTAGTAACAGCAAAACTGACATTCCCCTCTTTTGCCATCGGAAGGATTGTAACTCTCCCATGCTAAAGTGTTCTGGTTGAATCTAGGGATGGGACTTAATTCATGGACTTTTCCTGTTCATATAATAATTGAGTGTGGCTTTTAAATTGACAAAGCCACCCATGTTTACTGCAATAAAAACAGAAAATGCTGGAAATGCTCAGCAAGTCAGGCAGCATTTGTGCACAGAAAGTCAACATTTTAGGTAATCATTTTTTGTTAGAACCATTTGTGCTACCTGACTTACTGAGTATGTCGATCATTGTTTACTTTTATTTCAGATTTCCAGCATCCTCAACATTTGACATTTGTTTTAGTGACTTATTGCAATCATGTTGCAGCTCTTGAATTATGTATCCAATATACTTACACATCCTGCACAGTGTACCCCAAATACTTTCAGTTCACAGTATATGGGTCCTAGTGAACCACTATCCTGTGTTTCCCAACAGCAACGTGGCTCCAATCAGGAAACCAATGATACGAAGGATCAAGGACAAACAGATATCTCATTACTGTGGCACCGCATGCTGAAAATCCAACACGCTGTGCTGCGACACCATCTCCTAAATAATTTATTATGCAACCCAACATGGGGTTCTCCAACATTACTAACTAAAAGGTCACATTTGAAATATTGCAAACAAACTTTATGGATTTCAGCGATTACAATCCAATTTATTATTCACTAAATTTAAATTCACTAAATTTAAGCATGAACACAAGAGTATTAACTTGTCAAGTATTCAACTTTTTAAGAAGTTCATAAAAACTGTGCTTCTCAACCATTGGGTACACATGGATCAATACAGCACAAAGCATATTTCATGTAGTGGTGTCCCTATGAAAATGTATGCACATATTACAAATGCCGAAACTAAGTAATCTATCCATTCACTGTATTTAAAGATTTGCAATATCCATCATCATTCACAAAATTTCCAAGCAGATGAGAAATATTATAGACAAAATCAGAACTATGATCAAGAGCCTAGTGCTTATGTCATAATAGTAAATGTAATGGAGTGATGTGATCAGCAGAATCTTTGCTTTTGTCCTGTCTTATCCATTTGTTTTTTTCTTTTCTCCAAATATTCTTGCTGGGGTACTATTGCAAAGGTGCCAAGCACATCCAATATCTTGCAAGCTAAAGTATGTGATCAATGGTTATACATAATTAATAGACAGCAGCTCAGAAACTTCTTTTCGTGCTTATCTCTCACACAGACAGACAGATTGACAAAGCTCTCAGGTGTAAGAACACTGGTGGAACTTCCCTAAACCAGGGGTATTGTTGACTGTGATTTACACAATCATCTGGTAGATCCCAAGACTGCACCACAATACTGAAGTGTTTAACATTGTCAGGAGCTGATGGGAATGTCAACAAAATGTAATTTGAATTGTATCATACCCACCACAATTATAAGTATAAATGCAGAACCCTATATGATATTTAACTACCCAAGAAACAGAGCACTTTGCCACTGCTAAGGTTTGTATTTTAGTAAAGTTCTATATTGAAACCAAGCTCATTCCACACCCTAGTTGAAGCTCTGTTCATGTCTAGAGAACCTCACCTCAAGCAGTCTTGAATACATGAATACATCAAAGTGTTGAAGCTAGGTTTATTATGATGCAAATCCAGAGTTATGGCTTAGCCTGACTTTGCAGTGAAGGTACCCCCATCCCCCAAAGTCTCAGTCTAATTTTAGATTTAGACTGTAATTATATTTTAATTAACAATGAACACCCACCATTTCAATCACCATTGGCGGTTGAGCCTTCAGCTGTCAAGAAACAAAGCGCTGGAATTCCCTCCCTGTAACTCTGCATCTCTCTTTCCTTCAAAGCGATCCATAACACCTACCTCTTTTGTTGGTCATCTGCCCTAATACCTCATGTGACTCAGTGTCAAATTTTGTTTGATAGTGCTTCTGTGAAGCACCTTGGAATGTCTTGCGACATTAAACATGCCAAACAAATGCAAGTTGTTGCTGTCATGGATCAACATCACTTTGTGCCAATACAGCAGTAGTAATATAAAGGCAGCTTTTGATAGAGTGAAAACATTAAGGTGAAAATGATTGCATCAGAGGTTGGGGAGGTAGGGTGCAGGCGTGAAGGTAGGGAATAGATATTTTGGATAGGATGAAAGCAGGTAGAAATGAGAAGCCAAATAGGTTGGCATCACTTAAAATTGTGAAGTCATTTGGTCCAAATGGATTGCATCCTAAGCTGCTAAGGGAGCCACTGGAGATACCAGAAGCGCTGACAACTCAGAATCCTCCTTGAATTTTGGACTAAGACCAGAGGACAGGAGGATTGCACATGTTACATCCCAATACAAGAGAGAGGAATAAACCAGATCAGTCTAATGTCACTGGTGGGAAAACTATTACAGACCTTTGGCCAAGCACAAAAATAAATTCTCAAGCAGTGTGGATTAATAAGGGACTGCAAACATAGATTTGTTGAAGGCAAATCCTGTCTGACTGCTACTTCATCGAAAATTCAAATAGGTTAGTAAAGAGCATTGGTGAAAGTAGTACAGTAGAAGCTGCATTTAGGGAATTTCAAAAGCCAGGATAAAGTACCACATAACAAATTTATTCTAAAAATAGAAGCAAGTGCTAAATGGACAGAGGTAACTTGAGTTCATAAAACAGACAGGAGGTAGAGTGTAATGGTGAACACATTTTTCTGACTGGACAGAAATTTTGGGTGGGATGTTGGATTGTTGGAAAAGGCAGGTTTGGTGGCAGGCAGTGACTTAAACCCATTCCCCAGGCTGACATGCCGGTTTCCTGATGCGAGACTGGCACTCCCAGATTTCAGAATGTGCCGACGGGAGCCCGAAGAGGAACCACACATCCCCACCACCGCCATGAGCTTCTTAAATAGTTACTTAAGGCCAATAACAAGCTTGACATCAGCTCATTCATGGGACAGATTTGGATTTTCTTTTCGTGGGTTAGGTATGATGTGCTGTCAGAACCATGACATGGAGAAGGAGATGGTGATATAGAGGGAAGCGATCTGCAATGGCAAAAGGCAGCATTGAAGTAAGAAGACTGTGAGCTGGCAGTCAGTGTTGGCAGCAGAAATAATGTAGAATTACATATCAACATACGAAACAGGAGCAGAAGTAGGCCATTCGGCCCCTCGAGCCTGCTCTGCTGTTCAATAATATCATGGCTGATCGGTTGTGCATCTCGAATTCCACATTTCCATCTACCCCAATAACCCTCAATTCCCTTGCCTAACAAGAATTTATCTTCGCCTTAAAAATATTCAATGACCCTGCCCCCACCACCTTCTGAGGCAGAGAATTCCAAAGTTGGACAACCCTCAAAAAAATTCTCCTCCCCTCTGTCCTAAAAGGGCAAACCCTAATTTTAAAACAGTGCCCCTATGTTCTGGACTCACCCACAAGATGGAACATCCATTTCACATCCACCCTGTCAAAACTGTTCAGGATCTTATATACTTCAATCAAGTCACCCCTCAATCTTCTAAACTCCAGTGGAAACAAGGCCAGTCTGTATAACCTTTCCTCATAAGGCAACCCACTCATTCCAGGTACCAATCTAGTAAACCTCCTCTGAACCACCAACACATTTACATCCTTCCTTAAATAGGAGATCAAAACTGCACACAGTATTCGAGATGTGGTCTCACCAAAGCCCTATATAACTTATGCATAACATCCTTACTTTTATGTTCAATTCCTCTCATGATAAAGGATCACACTCTGTTGGCCTTCTTTGTTAGCAACAGCAGATTGCCAAGTTACACTGAAGAGATAGGATTCAATACAGACCAAAATGAAAACAGAAAATCCTGGTAACACTGACAAATCTATTAGATTTTCTAAAAAGAAACGAAGGCTAACGTTTAAAGTGCAGGTCATTTTTATAGCCACCATTCTTTCTCCAGCTTAGTGTTTATTGTTCCTCGTGCCTTTGTTTAGGAGGCTTTTCTATGTTAAAGGTGTCATTGAAATGGAAACTTTTGATACTGTTAGAACTTACTAGATCTGCATTCAAAGTATTAATGTTTGGGGAAGTTTATAGAACCTACTACCTGTCTGTAATGTCAGGGCCCTCCCTACTCACTGCCCTCTGCTCATGGTGTGCTTCCATTTTGTGGAATGACAGCAGCCTCAGCAATGGCTGCCACTCGCTCTTTAAATTGGGCCTGCTTCTGCCTTGGTCCCACCTTCTTCCCATGTCAGCCACCACTAACTGGGAGCAAGATCTACCCCTGGCCAGCTAAGTGCTGTATATATCAACATTGTGGCACATGCATGTTTCCACATTGGTGTGGGGTCAGGACCCAGAAGTCATCATGACATTGGGGTTCTGACCCAGGAATTGAAATCCTGCCCACACACAGTGGGGTACCGTGGGAGTTGGAATCAGGACCATTGCTCGAAATATATATAAATAACCTGTATTTTGGTATAGATAGAACAATTTGAAGTTTGCTTTTGATACAAAACTTTGCAACATAGTAAATAGTGAACATTAGCTGGGCAGAGACTCTGATGAAATGAGCAGACACATGGCTATGCAGTCTAATGCAGATAAATAATATGCGTTGATACACTTTATAAGGAACAGCAGGGAGGAACAATATAATCTAAAAATGATGGGTGGATTTCTCACATCCTGCCTGTGGCAGGTTTCATGGTTTTTGCGGGGGGGGGGGGGGGTAGCAGAGCATCCAGCAGGAGGCAAAAAAAAAAAATCAAAAACACGCCATCGTAAAAACAGGTCACAATCCTCCCGACTGTGTTTCCATGGCAGGTTGGTTCTCCCTAATGGCGCAAATGCCATTTGCATTCATGAATGCTCATTAAAACAGCTGCCTTCCAATCTTCCATCACGCCAGCGGGAAATTACATCGGCCTCAAATCCTTTTGAAAAAGGGTGGCGTGCACAAATCAGACCTCAATTCACTGGTAACTTCAAGGTGAGTGGGACACACCTGACACAGCACTGCGCCAGTCTTGTTGCGATGAACGCCACTCTGTTGGGGTTGTAGGGTTCGACTGCGCTTCTCTTTGCTTTCATTGTTCCAAGAAACACCGCTGTGCTTTGGTACTCATGTAGGCCTCCACTTTCAGAGACTAGCACTTTAACCAGGGGCGGGCTGTGAGGCGAAGGGTTGGGCTGAAAAACACATGGGGGTCAATGGGGAGGGAAGGCTGTAGAAAATCAGCCGGGAGAAGGGCGAACACAAGGAGAGCCTTTCTGGGGTCACCCTCTAACCTCTTCTTGCCAGAGTGAGCAAGAGTCTGCTTAGGAAGAAAGGAGGAAGACCTCCTTGTGATGAAAGCCAGTGAAAGCCAATGGCTTCATTAGCACTGTTAAAGGGCTACTCAAAACAGTGGCTTAACATCACTGTCGTTGCGTCTCAAGAGTAACACAGGAATGCCGAATTTGGGAATGTAGGCAATGGCGAGGGAGACACAGCTGTATCATATATGACATTCCATCAATGAAAGCCTGTCATGTTTACCAGAACAAAGGGCATCCACTCACTGACCAAGGGCAACTTACATGGCATATTAATGACCTGAGATTGGAGCACAGATCGAGGTTGGGTCACTCATCTCACTGAAACTTTAGCATCCTACGCAGGGCTCAAAGTGTTACATAGCTGCGACATCATCTTGGTCACCTCAATGTGTGCTAGTATCTCAGGGACAAGGCAGCATCAGCCACCACGCAAGTGGGTCAGGAAAAAGGTATGGACCCTTAGTTTCCAAATGTGTCATCTTCTGAGCTTCACTATCTTGTCCCTTGAATCATTAATGTCTTCAATGTTTCCTTTCAGAGAGGAAGCAAAAGCACACACGGATCCAGGGCTCAATGCTGCCATTGTCAGGGTCCTAATGCAATGAAGGAGGTGGAGAGAGGGGCAATTCGGCATGCAGCACCAGCAGAAGGGGACATGGTCAAGTGGAACCACAACATGAACAGGAGGGTCAGGAGAAGAGACTTAGACAATAGGAGTGACTCACCAAACCTAATGTTTATTGTCCAAGAGTCTCCTATTTACAAATGAGTGAGAGGCAATGCCATGCATGCCTACCCTTGTCCAAAACTTGGTATATCACATATGCCACATTCTTCGTGAAGACCTGATGCCACATGGAATTGGAGGGTATCCCCTGCCAGTGGCTTTGAAGGTGAGCTTAATGCTCAATTTAATGGCGTCTGGTTCTTTCCAAGGATCAACAGGGGACCTTTGCGACATCTCAGCCCGCAACACTTCAATGCATAAAGGAGGGCACGTGTGCCTTTTACAGGATGGCCCATCATTATGTCTGGTTTGCTCTGGACAAAGATAGCCAGGCTGCAAGATTCACTGGCTTCGCAGCTATTTCAGGCTTCCCGAGAGTGCAGGGTGCAATAGACTGCACCCACATGGCTATGCGGGCTACAGCGGCCCCTAATGTTTATAAACCACAAGGGCTATCATTGCAACAATGTACAACTGGTGTGTGATCACCAGAAGCACATACTGCATATTGGTGCATGGTACCCTAAGGTGTTGCCATGACTCCTATATCCTGAGTAACTCTCAGAGATTTTTGAGGGACCATTATGTCTGCAGGAATGTCTTCTTGGGGATAAGGGGTACCCACTGCAATGCTGGCTGATGACACTTATGTCTCGCCCTCAGTCGTTCTGAGGAGAGGTACAACGCTGCTCACAAGTCCACACACTCCCTTATAGAGCAGACCATAGGGCTTCTGAAGATGTGGTTAAGATGCTTGGACTGCTCAGGTAGCTCACTACAATACACTTCCCACATCATTGCAGTGTGTTGCGCCCTTCACAATCTGGCAATGTAAAGATTCGAACACCTGCCAGGCAATGAACTGGAGGAAGACGAGAGCTCATCGGAGGATGAAGGTCCGGAGGCCCAGGAACCTCAGGAGGTTGCTGAGGGTCAGTATGAGCGTGATCACGCCATGAAGGAAGGAAGATGTGGGCGACGTGCCTGTGATGCGTTAATCACTGACAGGTTCCAGGAAGAGTAAAGCCAAGTGAGGGAATATGGCCACAACTCTTCTAGCCCTCAATGCCATCTTCTTTTAACTCAGGGGATGTCCACCCACTTGCGAGAACGAGTCCTGCGTTCACACTTGCCTCATGAATCACCAGGCTTTATTTTTGCTTTAGTCCATGGGGCCCCAAGAGTGAACTCTCTCTGGAAACTGGAATAGGTGGGTCAAGATGCCTCATCGCCATGTCACCTACATCCTGATGGTGCCCAGCAGGGTGTGTGGCCATGAAGTGCAGGACCAAGCACAAATCTGGCAAGACCTGCTGGACCAAGGTCTCCATTGTGGCTACCATCCTTCTCAGGGTGACCTTGAGGTACTTGCATGTCAGAACCATGATATCAGACAGTACATGGACGGACACCTCCATCGCTCACTCTAGTCTGCTGAGTAACTGCCGAATCTCTGCCTGATGTTTTTTGTTGTATCCCCAGCATCAAGTTGGCGGCCGCTTCCAGAGGCTCATCATCTGACTCGAACTGAGCAGGTGGTTGGTCTTCAGCAGCCCTGAGTGCCGAAGACCTGGGCTGTCCTTGCCTCTGACTGCTGCATAGAGACATTTCTGTGAGGTATTCCCCAGGAAGCGAGCCTGGACCTAATCTACAGCTGTGCCCCACCTAGGTGTGTGTCTCTGAGCTGGAGGAGAGTGAATGTGAGCGCCGTGATGGTTATTCCAGAGCTTTATCCTTGCAAATGAGGTCCGGGGGTTCGCACTGGTGGTGCTGGAATGGCTTGGGGGCCTCAGTGTGCTTGTGCCTAGAAAATAGAAAAAAGTTTTAGTTATGAGCATGAGCTAGACAAGACTACACGTGAGTCAGTGTGAATGTCAGGATTTGATGAAGTGATGGAGCTACGATCCATACTGGGTTGGTTGGAGAGGCCGATCTCCCCTTTCTCACCAGCCAGCTGGGCTGCAGCCTCCTCAAACTCACTGGAGGGAGAGGATGTTGGACATCCCTTCCACAGTCTGCGCTCTCTCGTGCCTGTTGTACTTCATCTTGGCCTGTATGAAGGAAAAAGAAAGGCATGTGTTGAGAAGGGATGGAGCAGGGGTTGGGTATGATGCATGTCCCTTGTGTCTGGTGAGCCCTCCCCAGAAGGGCCAGAGGATAGAGTGTGAGCAACATGATAGATGGGATGGTGGTGATGTGAATGTCTTGGTGAGAGAATGCGTGTTGATATGTGTCCCCTGCTAATGGTTCTGTGAAACCCCTGAAGTGAGTAGCTGTTTGAGTGCATGATGCCACGATGGGAGTTTGATATTGGAGGGAATTGAAGGATGATTTACCCTGGTAGAGCAGATGAGATCATTCATCCTTTTCCTGCATTGGGTGGCACTTCGGGTACGGGTGACCTGCTCTGCTATGGTGTCCCAGGCCCGAGAGATGAAGCTGCTATGCTTCCTGCAGTAAAGCATGTGCCATTGTTGCTGCACCCCTCTGACCTGGTGAGTGAAGTGGGGTGCAGGCTTCGTCCTGAGGCTCTTGGCCTTTCCCTTACAGGTTGCAAACATCTCTGGTGGGCTGGAGAAATTGAAATTATGTGTTGGGCTGGTGTTTAAATATGGTGCCCGGATCTTCAAGTGCACCCGCTGACAGACGAATCAGCTCCTGACCCACCACATGATTTGGAACAAAATGCACCTCTGCATAATTAATGAGGCTTCAAGCTGACATTATGAATGGTGGGCTGGGCGCTGTGGAAACTGCCCACCATCGCACTGGATTTCATTTCAGGAGAAATCCACCAGACATTTTGAAGGCGTCGGAAGAGCAAGGGGACCTGAAGGTACATACGCACAAATTTGTGAATGCGGCAAGGCAAGGTGATAAGGCAGTTAAGAAAGCGTATGAAACTTGCCTTTGCAAATAAGGTAAAAAAAAAAAAGGCTTACATTTATATAGTGCCTTTCACAACCGCAGGACTTCTCTAAGAGCTTTACAGCCAGTGAAGTACTCATTGAAATGTAGTTGCTGTTGCAGTGTAGGAAACAGAGCAGCCAATTTGTGAAGAGTATTCAAAATTATGAGGGGTTTTGAAACAGTAAGTAGGGAGAAACTGTTTTGCCTGACATTTAAGTAAGAAAGCAGAAGTCATAGATTTTAAATAATTGGCAAAAGAAGAAGAAAAATGAGAATTTCCACCACCCACCCACTCGAAGATGGTTGCCAAGATCTGGAATGCAACACCTGGAGGAGTGATGGAATCAGGTTCCACTGGAATTTTCATAAGGCCATGTAATGGAAGAGAATTGTGTTTGCAAAGTTAATGTGCAAAAAGCTGGGCAGTGGGACTAAATTGGACAGTACTAAATGTTGGCACAGGCACTATGGGCCGATTATTCCTTTTGCATTTTTCTATGAAATCAGTACTTGTATCTTGAATCTGTTTTTGTTAATTTATTTGAAGATTGCTGCATAGGGAACAATATTTTATGGCAAGCTAATAAATTTAAGTCAAACCCTTGATCTCCAAATGAGAGTGAATGTAGTCTGTCCGCTTTCATAGCTGTTGTATGTATAAACCCAGCAACAATTTCAACATAGTGTATAACAGATTTCAACCCATGTTTATGTAGCAATGAGTGTGTTACCAGCAAGATATCATCATACCCAGAGTGAGCTAGGCTTTTGACATTTCAAATTAAGCAACTTTACTCCCATATTGATAGCTTGGGGCTCCACGGCAACTGAGGTCCCATTCCTAATTTCTGTCAATGCCATTAAATTGGAGTTTCCTGTAAATGCTTGGTAAAGACAATTTACAACAGCAGCACTTACACGTAATGTGGGATGAGATTTATCTCCTTTGTTCATTTTCCCCTTGCTCTCTCTGGCGGTGACCTCGGAGGTGGGAAGGGTATTTATTAGGTGGGATGGTGGCATACCAGAACCCTATCCCCTTCTCGCCTCCACCAGAATTAGATTCTGGGCAGGAAGGCCCATGGCCAACCTTCCAGACCCACCGCCAATTGAGGCCCTTAAGTGACTCATTAATGACCACTTAAGGGTCTCATTTTACCACTGCTGGTATTAGGGTCACCTACAGCTGGGTTGCTTGGCCTAAATAGCCAAGTGGTTATGGTACTGGGTTTGTAACCCCAAGATCAAGAGTTCAAATCTCACAATGGCAAACTATGAAACAATGAATGTGTTTGAGTGAGTTAAAATCTTACCTTAAAAAGAGCTTGGCCTAAATAGCCAAGTGGTTATGGTACTGGGTTTGTAACCCCCAGATCAAGAGTTCAAATCTCACAATGGCAAACTATGAAACAATGTAACTTCATCTGAAACAGATGGAAACAGGTTTACTCAAAAAGAGTATCAAGAGTTCATTTTAGCCTACGGCCATACTAGTCTGAAAACGCCCGATCTCGTCTGATCTCGGAAGCTAAGCAGACTCAGGCCTGGTTAGTACTTGGATGGGAGACTGCCTGGCAATACCAGGTGCAGTAGGCTTTGCCTACGGCCATACTAGTCTGAAAAAAAAAAACGCCCGATCTCGTCTGATCTCGGAAGCTAAGCAGACTCAGGCCTGGTTAGTACTTGGATGGGAGACTGCCTGGGAATACCAGGTGCAGTAGGCTTTGAGCTTGGCTTAAATAGCCAAGTGGTTATGGTACTGGGTTTGTAACCCCCAAGATCAAGAGTTCAAATCTCACAATGGCAAACTATGAAACAATGTAACTTCATCTGAAACAGATGGAAATTGCAGGGTCACTGGCCATAATTTTAGCTTGGCCTAAATGGCCAAGTGGTTATGGTACTGGGTTTGTAACCCCAAGATCAAGAGTTCAAATCTCACAATGGCAAACTATGAAACAACATCTAAAACAGATGGAAACGGGTTTGTACTCGAAAGAGTTACAGCTGGGTTGCTTGGCCTAAATAGCCAAGTGGTTATGGTACTGGGTTTGTAACCCCAAGATCAAGAGTTCAAATCTCACACTGGCAAACTATGAAACAATGTAACTTCATAAGGGCTTGGCCTAAATAGCCAAGTGGTTATGGTACTGGGTTTGTAACCCCAAGATCAAGAGTTCAAATCTCACAATGGCAAACTATGAAACAATGTAACTTCATCTGAAACAGATGGAAACGGGTTTGTACTCAAAAGAGTTACAGCTGGGTTGCTTGGCCTAAATAGCCAAGTGGTTATGGTACTGGGTTTGTAACCCCAAGATCAAGAGTTCAAATTTCACAATGGCAAACTATGAAACAATGTAACTTCATCTGAAACAGATGGAAACGGGTTTATACTCGAAAGAGTTACAGCTGGGTTGTTGCCATGTGGTGTGCATGGCAACTAAAAATGTGCAGTCAGCTCATCACCTCCTTGGCAAGAGTGTACTATTGAGGGACTGACATTGGGAAGGGGGGGGAACCTGCTGAGAGCCACCCCTTGCCCTTATTCCTGACCCACCTGCACACCTCTCCCCATAAACACCACCCCACGAAATCCCCTTCCTACTTGCCCGCCCCCTTCCCTCCACATAATTTACCTGTGACATGGGTCACTCTGCGATCATGGGATTCCAGTGCCTTTCCTTTCGGATGGCTGCTCCAGTGGTGCTACTTTGATTGGCCGGCAGCTCTTGCTAGGCGAGACTTCCACCCCCGGGCCATCGATTCCAGGGGAAGGGCTGCTGCCGGCCTCGTCACTGCCCGATTGGGATGGCCCGCTGAACCACAAGCCAAAAAAAAAGAGGCAGTGTGGGCCTCTCACTGGCTCTTAAGCTGGCAGGCGAGACCCTCTGACACCTCAACAGGAGTCTGCCGATTGTTTCTTTAGTCTGTCACAAAGCTATACCTCTATTTACAAAAATAATTATTTTTCAATTTTGCAATTGAAAAGAGGCAGAAAAAGCTACTTAAAATGCAAGGCCACCTTCCAAAGTGAAGGTGAGAAACAAACAAAATCACCCTCAGTGGGGTGCAAAGAGAGATATTTCCTATAATTCAGAGACCAATCAAAACTAATCACTGTCTAAGGAGGAGACATTAAAATGCAAAGAGCTGGTTATTGAAACAATGGCTGCCACAGACAGACCCACTCAAACCCTTGGAAATACACAATGGGTGAAGTATTTCAAGGCAAGACTGCCCAGCCACTGCAGAGGGATTGCAAGAAAGCTTTAAGCAGAGGGAGCAAGCTGAGGGCTGCTGCTCTTTCCCTCCCTCTCTCTTTTAGAAGTGAAAAAGGAAACGTACAAAAAAAAAATCAAATTTTAAAAACCGTCTAGGTGCAATTTACTGCCTGCAGTAATAAAATTCTGCTTTTAAAATCATTCCCCTTTCTGTACTTCCAAGGTTGAGTGGATATTGGGAACATAAATCACCCCATTAAAAAGGATTCTTATGGCATGAAATAGCTGTGCTAACTCTCAATGACAAATTTAATTCAGCAATTTCCTGAAACTCATGAGGCAAGATCCTGTTTTTGCAAGGCCAGCGATGAAAAGGAGCAAACCATCTATCAATTTTTACTGATTCACAACTCACAGGTTATATCTTCCTTGCCACACAAATTGTTGAGGTACTTCCCTCCCTCCCCCGCCCCCCAAGTAATGCCATGCACACTTAATGCCCTGTTACTTTCCACAGAAAACTCGGGGCCATTTTGTGCCTCAGTAGTAAACTTGATGACATCAGTTGATGCCCTGGCTGTACCATTAATATTTACTTACTTTTTCCCCTCTCAATCTAATCTTTCTTTCCCTCTTTATTTCCGCATCTAATTTGGCTATAATTCATTCTATTTCCCACTGTCATTTTATTGGCTATAATTCGTCCTATTTCCCACTCTGTCAATTCATTCTCTATTCTGAAAGTTGATTGGTCACATCATTTATTCAGGTCCCAGATGATCTCACTGCACAATTATCAATCCACACTTCCAAATATCTGCCAAGCAAAAGTAATTGGAGCTGAATGGGGAAGGGAAAAGAAACGCTTCATAAAACCAGAATCCTTCAAGGCACACTCTACAGGATGCCTCATGCCAGAAATTTCAGGCCCATTATTGTTGTTACAGCTGTGATTTTACTTTAAAAATACATTGGAATCTAAAGATACTGTTTGGCAACAGAATAGACAAAAATTCAGAAGATCAAGGTTCAATAATGAAACTGCAATTTCAAGCAAAAAAAAAAACTGGCAGTAATCTATTTTTAATGTCACAAAAGGATTACTATAGCTATGTTCTTATAAATAATCCAAGGTGATGATTTAAGTTGCCAGTTTTATTTTCAACTATGGTCATAAGTCTGCTTCACGAGTGCTGATGATTCAGGAGGAAGATTCCAGGTCCTTTGGTGTGGGTCTGTGTCTGGAGTCACATGTAGGCCAGACCAGGTAAGGGCAGCAGATTTCCTTCCCTAAAGGGCATTTTTTATTTATTCATTCACGGGATGTGGGTGTCACTGGCTAGGCCAGCATTTATTGTCCATCCCTAATTGCTCCTGTTCAGAAGGTATTTTAAGAGTCAACCACATTGCTGAGAGTCATAGGTAGACCAAACCAGGTAAGGATGGAAGATTTCATTCCGTAAAATCACACTAGTGAGCCAGATGGGTTTTTACAACAATTGACAGTAGTTTCATGGTCATCATCAGACTTCTAACTCCAGATTTTTATTGAATTCAAATTTCACCATCTGGTGGGATGTGAACCTGGGTCCCCAGAGCATTACCGAGGCCTCTGGAATACTAGGCCAGTGACAATACCACTATGCCACTGCCTCTGCCTCTGCCTCCCCCTGACAAGGCGATCTACATATGTTCTCTCATTCGGGTCACGATAGTCATGGTGGCACAGAATCCCCAGAGGCTCCCCACTCAGATCAATTTAAGAAGTCTGATGGGCTCTTGCACCATTTCAACACTGCAATGCTTATTGTCCAATCTCTCGTTCTTCCTGTCTCCAGTGTTCTGAACTTTCCAACTGTATAACATAGTAACAGTCACTGCTCTATTCTCAGTGACCTGCTTCAACAACAGAATCTGTTCAAACACTGCCAAATCGAAAACTGTTCCATCTGGACAGCCTTGCTCATTTTTCTCTTTTCACCAATCCTGTCTTCTTAGGTGCCAAACAGAAAACACAGACCGACTCCACTCCTTCACAATTAGCTTTCTATTTACCTTCTTAGCTGTTCATTCTCATGGCATTTTGTGGAATCTAATGATGTCATAATCAGGAAATGAACCCTCTTTCAAATTACTCTGCAGTCTGCTTAGCTCTTAAAGGGACTTCACACAAAACAAAATACAACACATGGTCAATCTCACACCAGAAATGTTTACAGAGAAAGAAGAAAGCGAGAGCGCGCCACGAAGGTGGGGGGGTGGGGGGGAAGAGAAACCAAGCACCGGGGGGAGGTTAAAACCGAGGGCGGGGGTGGGGGTGGGGGAGAAACCGAGCGCAGGGGTGGGGGAGAAACCGAGCGCAGGGGTGGGGGAGAAACCGAGCGCAGGGGTGGGGGTGGGGGAGAAACCGAGCGCAGGGGTGGGGGTGGGGGAGAAACCGAGCGCAGGGGTGGGGGTGGGGGAGAAACCGAGCGCAGGGGTGGGGGTGGGGGAGAACAGAACCAAAGAACGAGAGAATGAAAAAGACTCGAGCAAAAACAACTTTGAAAATTTAAGGATAAACGCATTAGGATATTGAGTGCTACTCCTGGTAAGAATGGCAGAGCAGCTAATAGTTGGATATAATTGCAGAATTGGAGAAAGCTGAGAGAACATGGATAGAAATTAATATTAATTGTGATCAGTTATCAACTGTCAGCACAGGTAAATAGATAAGCTCTTTGGGAATAGAGTTTCTACAGAGCAACCCCATGATAATCAGTATCACACTGGAACAGAAAAATTGCTAGACAAAAAAAAGCTGCCTTCTACAATCCTGGTAATCGCATGATACAATGATACAATGATAATGGAATTGCTGACTAATCATAGCAATCAATCTTCATGAATTAGTCTCATCTGCAACTAAGCCACTGCGATTATGATTCCTTGCTCCTGGTTACTTACAAATGATATTGAATTTAAAAAGTCGAAAACAGACACCTATGGGACCTCGATGGTAATATTCTCCCAGGCTGACGACAATACCTGTACCAGAACCCTCTGGGTTCTATTGTTCAACTAATAATGCTTCCGTTGAAAAATATTTCCACTGATTCCCAGTGTTCATTTTTCTAAATCACTGAGAATAAACACAGCAGGGTCAATAGAAGGGGTGACCACATGTAGAGCAGAATCTTGAGCCTGCTGCCAGTAGGCGTGACAGGTGATGTGCACGGAAAATATGGCGCACTCTGCTGCACGACAACATGCAGGCAGGTTGCGATCGTCCACTGAGCGACTGCTGAGGGGCAGTGTCCAGAGGCGACCCTTGTCAGAGTGGTGGGGGGGGGGGGGGGGGGGGGGGGGGTGTTGCTGGGTGGGTGAGTCAAGCGCTGCCCTGGTGCTGCGTCCCGCCTGTGGACAATCGAGGTGGGGGGGGCGGGGGGCAGGGTCAGTGAGGAAATGACCACCTGTATAAACTGACCGTGCCTCTGCAACTGAGACAGATCAGGCACAGCCACAGTGATAATAACCTAGCCTGGCCACCCATGCAAGCAATGTGGTGGCACCAAAGGGCCGCCAAGCGCTCCATATCTTAACCCATCACCCTGCCCTACACAGACTTAGGAGTCTGCCACCACTTTATTGGGACTGTGGAGCAGTTGTGTTGCACACATTGTACAACCTCCTCGCCAACATTGGCTTTGTAGCAACCACTGCTGGAGGTGCTCACAATCCCTTGCAATCTCTGGTTTGGACCAGTATCCCCCACAGGTTGACAGGGCAGCCATGCAGCGCACGTATCTCCGGCCATCCAAGGGGTGACCAACACTCTCCAGGAAGGACTCACAGGCCCAGGAAAGATGCTAAGTACAGCCATGATAACCACATCTCTCTCTCTCTCTCTCTCTCTCTTTCATGCTGCAGAAGGACCACGTCAGGATCATGGATCCGGGTGACCTAGCTGTATGCCTGATGGCCTACAGAGCACATAGAAGACTAAGGAGAGAGAGCGACTGAAGCTCCTGGCTGTGCAAAGGCAGGAGCAGCAACTCATGAAGAAGAGGCAGCAGGGGCTCCCTCACAAGCTGCCCAGGAGTGACAGCAAGCCATGACTGGTCGACACTTAATGACACCCAGGGTCTATAGACACTGCCCACCATTCCTGCATATGACTGAGAACCAGTGTCGTCAACGACTGCACACATCTAGGGACCTGGTGGCTCACATCTGCCACTTACTACAGGACTTGGCACCAAGGGGACATGGAGGGCATCCACTGCCAGTGGCTGTAAAAGTGACCGAGGCACTCAATTTCTATGCCAGTGGCTCCTTTCAGGTTCCACAGGTGACCTTTGTTGGATTTCACAATCTGCCACCCACAAATGCATCCAATGAGGTCACGGATACCACCTTCTCCATGGCACACAACTTTCTGCATTTCGCCCGGGACCGGGACAGTCAGGGTGCAAGGGCCATTGGATTCGCCCTGCTCTTGGGATTCTCACAGGTGCAGGGTGTGATTGACTGTACTCATGTCTCCATCACCACACTCAGTGGACTTCATCAATCGCAAGGGCTTCCACTCACTGAACGTGCAGCTGGTATGCGACCACCAGAAATGCATCCTGCAGGTATGCACACAGTTTCCAGGGAATGTGCATGACGCCGACATCCTGAGGTCACTTGCAGATCCCTGTCTTCCAGGTTCCACAGAGGCTGCAGGGATAGTTCCTTAGGAACAAGGGCTACCCACAGAGGCCGTGGCTGATGACATCCGTGAGGCGGCCTCAGACTGCAGCAGAGCGACGTTATAATTAGGCTCATGCAGCAGCTTAATTTGGTGGGACAGATGATCGGGATGCTGAAGATATGGTTGCAGTGCCTGGACTAGCCTGGTGGAGCCCTGTGATACAGTCTGCAGCGGGTGTCACGTACTGTTGTTGTCTGCTGTGCCCTTTACAGCCTGGCACTCCAAAGGGGAGTGGAGCTCATCACCTGACTCGAACTCAGCAATGTTCTGGCCTCCCAGCAGCCCTCTAAGTGCTGGACCTGGGAAGTCCCTGCCACAGCCTGGTGTGTTACCAACGTGCAATGTGTTCACCAGGTTGTGATCAAGGCTACTGTAAAGCTAGGTCCCACTGAGGTGTGTGTCTCTGTGCTGATGGAGGGTGTGGGTAAGCGCTGTGATGGGACTTAAAGGAGGGTGCCTTCAGATCATCTACAGAGGTTTCTTTGGTGCTTGTTTGGAGGCCCTAGGTCATGGACTCTGTCGGCTGTTTCCCAGATGTGCCTGCGAAAGCAAGGGGAGATAATTAGTGCATGGCAGTGGCTTATGAAAGAGGACACATCACTCACAGCATGGTTGTCTGATGGATGTTGCACTGCTGGATCCTCACTTGGTAGAGCAGCGCCGACCTCACTGTCAGCACAGGACCGTCCCGGTCATCACTGACCAGCTGAATGGCTGTTTTCAAATTCTATGAGAACTTTGACTTCCGGCATCCCTCCACCTGTCTGCGACCTTTCTCACGTTGTGAGCCAGTTTGTCCTGCATGGATAGAGATGGGGAGAGTGTATCAGGACACCTCCCAGGTCAGAGGATTTTAAGTATACCTGGCCAGGTGGTGAGTGGTCCCATGGACGGGATGAGAACAATGACAGTGTGTGAGAAAGAATGAATGGTGGTGTCCCTTGCACTGGCAGTGAACGAGGGCCCTGTGGATGTGTGATGGGCTTGAGAGTGAGAGAGTTGAGTGACGAGAAGAGTGACTCAACCTGGCGGATAGGAGATCAATCATTCTTTTGTGGCACTGGGTGGCTGTCCTCCTCTGCAGGGCATTCACGCTGACCTCCGCTGCCACCGCCTCCCAAGCCGGGTTGGTGACTTTGCTGCCCATCCTGCAGCCAGAGCGGGGGTAGAGCTCATCTCGGTGGGCCTCCAAGGCATCCAGCAGTCACTCGAGGGACCCGCCATTGATCCAGGGGCAGGGGCAGTGGGTAGCTGCAGTCATTTTTCCCTTTGCTGACCATGTCTCCTGGGCTCCAGTGGTGAGCTGGTGGCAATGAGAGCTTTGCTGACAGCTGCCTTTTGAAGCTGGTGGCCAGCGTGACGCAACAGCAGGGTGATGGCAGGCAGGAGAATCAGAGCCCGCCTGCCATGGAAATTGTGTATTTCACAGCAGTGAAATAATGAGGTGGGCTCGGAACGAAACGGCGTGAAAACCCACCATTTTCATCAGCAGGTAGGACTCCATTTTACCCACCCATTAAGACACTTGGTGCAATTCTGGGAAAATTCTGCCCATAATTAATACATGAAAACAAGTGGATAGAGAGTAATAGGTTATTTGTTGCAGAAGTTATGGTAATTAGCAAGTCACTAGAAATTATAACTGGAAGCAATACTTGAGCTTTTATAACATCTTTTTGAAAATGGTAACATAACAAAGCCTAAAGCCAGAGGCAATGTTGTACTTGAGAAGAACTGCAGAGGATTACAACAGAAGGAATCCATTGTGACCATGCAAGCTGTTGCTAGACCAATCCTAAATTAATCCTATTGGCCTAGGATCTCCTCAGTTTTCTATATTCCACCTCTTCAAAAGTTAATGCAGAATTCCCTAAAACAGATGCAATGGTTTCTATTTCAATTGCTTCAAGGTTCCAGCAACTACCCAAATCAAAAATATATATTTTTTCTCTATAGAATGCATAATGTCCCACTTATTCACATTAAATTGCACTCACAACCCAATCCTGTCTTCCTGAAGCCTTTAAAGTCCTTTTCACTGTTTGCTGAAATCCTATTTTTGTCTCAGAGATCGTGTTCTCCATACCCAAGTCATTTATGTACATAGAACGAAACTTGCCCAACATTGGCCTCCAGGATACACACCTTCCATTCTTCCCCAGTCCAGATAATACTTATTTATCCCAATCTTCATTTCTTGTCCATTAGCCAACTTTCTATCTGCGCTGTTACATTTCTTGTATCATCTGCCCAAATATTTTGAACTATCCTCTTGATACCTAATCAAACATCTTCTGAAAATCCATACATATTACAGCTACTGCATGATGCTTATCTATCCAATTGGTTGCTTCACAAACTTTGAGAAGGGTTACAAGAATGTTAAGGAGGCACCAGGAATAGAACATGAACAGAACAAATGTGTGTTTGTATAAATAATAAATTAAGGGGAAAATGGAAACTTGAAACAACTGCCATAACTGTTTTGCAATTTGTATAAATTTTGAGATGCATGCCTTGGATTCAGTGGTAATATGACCGAGTCTTATAGATTTCTTACAAAACTAAATTAAACCTTTATTAATAGAAGAAACGATTTTAGATCTACAAATTAGATTTACAAATATGATAATTTGACTAGGGGACTTAGAAGTTAACTCTGTTACACTTTCGTTAAGGCAACAGTAAGACACATAGGTTTTATAAGGCCCAGGCAAAGAAACACTATACCCCAAACAATCCAATTCAAAGTCAGTTTTCTTAACATCAGCTCTTTGTGGACAGCAGCTTGAGGCTTAGATGCTGAAGACTTTTCACATGTGTTGTAGACCTTAGAGAATGACTTCCCTTACACACATCCTTCACCCCTTTATACATATTTCCCCATTTGAATGCAAATTCCAATTGCTTCACTACACCTTTGGACTTTACCTCGCTCTTAATAAAATCTATCATCGTACCAACTTTACCAGAAATCTTTGGGAAAAATAAACACACTGTTTCTCAACTTCTCCTGGTTAGGTGAAACTTTTCACCCCTTGCTTGAAATCAAGCTAGTCTGGTTTATTTAAAAATGCACATCTTCCATTTACACCAATGTTTACGTACTTAACATTTCAATCATAGCTTATCTTTTGTTACATCAATGACTTCAGACCAGCTGCCTTTAATTCAATTGAGACACACACAAGGTACAGAACAGACCCCATTTTTACTCTACTTTACAATAAATTCCAATAATATGACAATTATTATATCCTCCTGACACAAGTCAGTTTTTTTTTTTCAGAATGCAATCAGTCCAATGATTGGTTGGTGAGTATTTTGCATGTTTATCTTTGAAAACTCATTTAGTTTATTAGTAATTGTAAGATGTCAATATCAGAAGTAAGATTTACTAGCAGTAGTAAATTTTATTGGGAGTAGTAGGGTTTATTAATTATCAATTAAGAAAAATAATAAATTAACATATAATTAAGATGGCTGGGCAGATGATGTACTGTGACTGCAGAATGTGGGAGTTCCTGCACACCAGTGTGTTCCAGGGCAAACACGTCTGCAGTAACTGTCTGCAGCTTGAGGGACGTTGACTCAGTCATTGAGCTGGAAGCTGAGCTGCAGACACTGAAATGCATCACGGAGGGGAAAGTTAACTGCCACTTTATTCCAGGAGGCAGGTATAGGGTCTTCTGATTTGGTCAACAGGAATGTAGGGAGCAGCATAGCCAGAGGGATAGATGCAGTTCTCTGTGGCTGAGAGCAAGAGTCCGGAAGGCTGTGCTGGGGGTTTAAGTCATCTGCTCAAAGCTGGAGAGAAACTTGCAGCAGTGGGAGGGGGAGGATCCAGTGGTCATGGTCCACGTAGGTACAGCTGACATAGGTTCGACCGGGAAAAAGGTTCTGCTTTGGGAGTATGAGCAGCTAGGGGCTAGATTAAAAAGCAGAAACTAAAATGTAATAATTTCTGGATTATTACATGAGCCATGAGCAAATTGGCACTGGCTAAATAAGACTAAGAAGTTAAACGTATGGCTCAAAGACTGTTGTGGGAGAAATGGGTTTTGATTCATGGGGCACTGACCCCATTACTGGGGAAAGTTGGTGTTATAATGTTGGGACGGTGTTCGCCTGAACCAAGCTGCGACCAGTATTCTGGTGAATCGTAACTAGGGCAATATAGAGGGCTGTAAACTAAATAGTTGGGTGTGGGATAAAATATGGGGAGATGCAATATTTAAAGAGAGAAGACAAGGCAAGAGAGCAAGGGAAATAGGGAAATGATAATCAAAGCACAGCAGGAAGGGAAAGGACATACAAACTTAAGAGTGAGCCTGCAAATGAGGCTGCAAAAACTACAAAAAGGACAGAACTAAAGGCTCTGTATCTAAGTGTCCATAGCATTCATAAATGGATGAACTGAGCATGCAAATAAAAATAAATATATACAATCAAATAGCTATTACAGACACATGGCTGAAACAAGAATATCGAAGGGCACGTGACATTTCAGAATTACAAGAAGCTGGGAAAAAGTGGAGGAGTAACTCTGTTAATCAATGATGACATTAGTACATTAGAACTAAGGTCATCCCTCTCTAATGATGAAGATGTAGAATCAGTTTAGGTAGAGATAAGAAGTCACTTGTGGGAGTATTTTATCGGCTCACTAACAGTAATCACTGTAGGGCAGGGTATACAGTAAGAAATAATGGGGGCTTGTGGCTAAGGTATGATAACAATCATGGGTGATTTTAATCTACATATAGATTGGACCAGATTGGCAAGGGTAGCTTGGAAGATTCATAGAGTGTTATCAGGACAGTTTCTTAGAGCGGCACATTCTACAGCCAAACAGAGAACAAGCTATTCTAGATCTGGTAAAGTGCAACGAGACAGGATTAATGACACCATAGTAAAGGAATCTCTAGGTAGCAGTGATCATAACATGATTGAATTTCACATTCAGTTCAAGAGAGAGAAGAGTGGGTCTAAGGCTAGTGTTTTAAACTTAAAAAAAGGGTAATGATGAGGGTATGAAGACAAAGCTGGCTAAAATAAATGGGAAATTAAGTTAAGAGATTGGTCAATGGAGATTCAGTGGCAGACATTTAAAGAGCTATTTCCTAACACTCAGATACATTCCATGAGAAGGAGAGACTCTAGGGGAAGGATGCAACAGCTGTGGCTAAATTAGGAAGTTAAAGATAGTATCAAATTGAAAGAAAAAGCATACAATTCTACAAAGATTAGTGGCAGGTCAGAAGACATGCTTTGTTATTTTTTATAATCTAACTAAAATAATAATGAGGGAGAAATTGGAGTACAAGAGAAAGCTAGCTAGAAATATAAAAAGAGAGTAACAGTTTCTACAGGCATTTAAAAAGGAAAAGAGTAAAGTGAGCATTGGTCCTCTAGTCTGGGGCATTAATAATAAGAGCTCATGGTGTAGGGGGCAATATATTAGCATGGATAGAGGATTAGTTACCTAACAGGGAACAGATTAGGCATAAATGGGTCATTTTCAGGTTGGAAAGATGCAATGAATGGAGTGCCACAGGGATCAGTACTGGGGCCTCAACTATTTACAATAAATATCAATGATTTGGATGAAGGGATGAAAGGTATGGTTGCTAAATTTACTGATGATGCAAAGATAGGTAGGAAGCTAAGTAATGGAGAGGGCATAAGGGTAGGTTAAGTGAGTGGACAAAAGTTTGCAGATGGAGCGCAATATGGGAAAACATGAACTTGTCCACTTTGGCAGCAAGAATAGTAAAGCAGCAAACATTATCTAAATGGAGGGAGATTGCAGAACTCTGAATTGGTGAAATCAATCTAAATTTTGCTCAGCAGGTTGCTCACTGGTGAATTTCCAGCCAGCCCTGTTACAACTTGGACTAAGATACAATTTTATCATACCTGACTATACCCTGGCCAGGTGAAAACCCTCCCAACCACATTCCAGACCACATCTGGAGTAGTGTATACAGTTTTGGTTAAGGACATAAATTGCCTTAGAAGCAGTTCAGAGAAGGTTCACTTGACTGATTCCTGAGATGAGGGGTTTAACTTATGAGGAAAGACTGGACAGGTTAGGCCTATAGCCATTGGAGTTTAGGAGAATGAGGTGTGATCTTATTGAAACATATAAGATCCTAAGGGAATTGACAAGATGGATGTTGAAAGGACATTTCCCTTGTGGCAGAGATCAGAACTAGGGGACAGTTTAAAAACAGAGGGTGTCCTATTTGAGACAGATGAGGAAAAATTTCTTCTTTCAGAGTTGTGAGTCTGTGTCAGAGGCAGGCTCAGTGAATATCTTTTAAGGCAGAGGTAGACGGATTCTTGATTAATAAGGGAATCAAAGAATATTGGGGTAGGCAGGATAGTTGCGTTGAGGCCACAACCAGATCTGCCGTGATCTTATAGAACGGCAGGGCAGGCTTAAGGGGCCCAATGGCCTCCTCCTAATTTGTATGTTTGTATGAGAGCCAGGAGTCATATACTAGTCAAATGACATTAACTGAAATAAGGAATTATTGGAAAGGGCAAAGAGAAAGGCAGTACTGTATGTGGATGAAAGCAAAATTGAAGCTATATGGAAAACAAATGGAATGCAGAAGAACAAGTAATATAAGAAATGCAATTTGGATGGAAAAACTGTGGTGGTATCAGGTAGTGAATTCTTTACATCAATTTTCATGATATTCAAACAATGTTTAATTAAAGTAAAATGGATGGGTGAGAAATAAAACACAAATCTCAACATGGCACTTTGGCAGAAAAAGCTGAAAAGTCTATAGAGATAGCTGTCCATAATTATGGGAATTGAAGTATGAACACTTGGTGAAAGACTTTGGCCAGCATTTACTATAAGGCTGAAGCACTGAAATGTATCTGATATCCGGAAGAGCTGAACAGCAAATTATAACTCCATACTTGGAGGAACAGGGTGGATTGGCTACGAAAGCACCGAAGAGGGACCTATTGCCCCAATTCCACCAGAAACCCCACTAACCACCATTTTAACTTGAGGGTTGACTCTGGTGGTAAATGCATAATCAATGTTTTATGACGCAACTTGGACTAAGACACAATTTTAACTGGGCCGGTTGGAAATTCTCCCCATTGAACAAGCTTGTGAGCAAAATGTCAATTGATTTTAAATAGTGCTTCCAGTCATTTCAAGGGCGCTCAGCTGCCGGCACTCAGCTCAAACGGATGTCTGTAAGTTTTGCATAATGGATGCCCAACAGATTGTAGATTGTTTGGGCCAAATTTTCTGTGGAGTGGCAATCATCGGATTGACACTCCACTCCCAGTTTCCTGCCTTAGACTGGAACTCCCATTTCTCGTCCGGACTTCCAATCAGAGTCTGCTGAAAATTTAGCTGCACCTGGAGTCCTTCAGTGTAGCGTAGGAGCATTGCGAAAACAAAGCCAAACCTGCTTTTTACGGTATTAGCTGCCATATTCCGGTAAGTTTAAATGTCCCCTTGTTTAAAGCCAGGGGGAGAAGGTACATGTGTAACGTAAGTGGGTGAGTGGGTGAGGAGGTAGGATGGGTCGGGGGATGCGTTGGGTGGTGGGGGTTCGGGTGGGTAGTCTTTGGGGGGGGGGGGGGTGAGGGTGGGAGTCAGGGGAATGTGGGGTCACTAGTATAGCTACCCAGGAGTTAAGTAGTTTTTACCCTTCTCCCTTCTAAATTTTCCCTGGGTTTTCTGCTAAGTTAGTTAGTTGGAACATTCCGAAGTTTCTAACTTTTAAATTGGAGTTTCAGAGGGTTCCAGGCGCAGGGTATTTGCCCAACAGAAGTTGAATCTTTCCAGGCAATCCTGGTGCAGTCCTTGCATGGGGTCTTTTGAGGGGTCTCCCAGCACATCTTCCGGGGTACTTCCTTACAGAGAACAGATATGGGCCATTGTTTCAGATTTTTCTTTTTGCTTCACTCGCCCTGATCAAGCACTCACTGCTGTTCATTTTAATTTAACTTTATTTTCTTTGCTTTAGCGAGCTGCTCCTTCAAGAACTAAGATGGAAGAGGTGGTGATGGAATAGTGGTATTTTAACTGGAGAAGTATTCCTGGGGACCCAGGCTCAAATCCCACCATGGTGAAATTTGAATTCAATAAAAATCTGGAATTAAAATGCCCACAAAACCATTGACAATTGGTGTAAAAACCCATTTGGTTCACTAATGTCCTTTAGGGAAGGAAATCTGCTGTCCTTACCTGGTCTGGCCTACATGTGACTCCAGACCCACAACAATATGGTTGACTCCAAAATGCCTGCTGAACAAGGGCAGTTAGGGATGGGTAATAAATGCTGGCCTAGCCAGTGACACCCACATCCCATAAGCAAATAAGAAAAGCTGGCAGGCCTGTTAGAAGGCCTAATACAACACATGGGTTTTATAGGCTGTTCCTGCACATCCCTGAGGAGTACTGAAAAGACACTTCACTAAACAGGAAACCATGGTCCCTGAACTGGTGCTGCCTGCCAAACTCACCATCGCCATTAACTTAGACTCATTTCAGATTGCTCCTGGGGAGCATCACCTACTTCTGCTAATCTATAGTACATAGCCTCATCCCGCAGGTCATCTCCAGGAGGGAATTGATCAGTGTACTGGGGGAGGGGAGTGAAGGACTGTTTCCATGTATTCTCAAGTGCAGGAGAAACACAGAACCTTGCTATTCTTGGGAGGTCATTGAAGTGCAGATCACACCTCTGGGAGGTTTAGCAGAATCTCAGGGGCTTGCCTGCAGCTCATTCTTCTTACCTTTTAGGAAATTTGCAGAAAGAACCAGGAGGGAATGTACCTCCCCTGAAGGTGTGCATTCTGCTTTAAGTAGGCCTCTGGAGAGCTGATCAAAAGCTATGCTTAAAAGTGGGCGAGTTTCCCAGTCAGCCACAGATCAGGTTGGAAACCAGCTTGTGAGATCTAATGAAGTCCCAGGAGTTAAAACACCACAGGCATAACATTTTTGTAGCAAATGTATTTTGTATTCCCCTCCAATTCTTTTTCAACTGTGGTACCTGTACAAATACTATATGCAACCAATTCATGCAAGAATTCAGTTTTATTAAAGCACTATGGTTGAAATAATTTAATATATTTTATTGCATTCACAGTCATACCATTCATGACCACCAGACATCCCAAAGTGCTTTAAAATTCAAAACATACTTAATTGACTGTAGTCATGGTCGTGAACCTGGAAATGCAGCAACCAATTTGCATGTAATCTTTCACAAACAGCAATATGATAATGACTAGATAATCTTTATTCTGTGATGTTGATTGAGAGATAAATATTGGCTAGGCACCAGAGATAACTGCCCTTCTCCAGCGCAACTAGGGATGGGCAAAAAAAAATGCTGCCCTAGCCAGCGATGCTCACATCCCATTATAGAAAAAAAAAACTCCCCTTATTTTCTTCAAAATTCTGCAATGGAATTTATTACCTTCACCTGAAAAAGCAGACAGGCCTTAGTAAAACTTCCCATCCAACTGGAGTGTCAGCATCGATTCTGGCGCTGAAGTCCTCAAGTAGGTCTCAAAGCCATAATCTGACTCAAGAGAGGATACATTCAGTATCAGTGAATTAAGTAAAGAAACAGGGACTGCTGTACCAATGGTATTCAATTCTTTCAAATAAATAATTGTTAATCATTCCTTGCACACATGCTGAAATCCACCTGACTCATTGTACTGAACAAATACTAATCAATACTTAGCTCTTGCTATAATATCAGAATATATTTGACAGAGTCTGTGACATAAGCAGGGACATGTTATTAATTACACTTTAAAACTTTTGTTTTATTATTATTTGCTTTTGGGAACCTCATCCCGCCTGTGGATGAGGTTTCCAATAAAATGCAAAGGCCGCTTGGCCTTTTCACCTGCCCGCTAGTCTTTAGGTTGGACAAACAGAAACAGCTAAAAGTTTAATTTAATTGATTATTTAATAGTCTTAACAGGCCTTTTAATTGTTGGCAGCGGGCACACGCGCTCGGCCAACATCAAAGCGCATCATTTTACACTTGAGCGAGTTGGGTGCGCACCTGCCCACTGAGCAAAAGTTTCTGTCCCTAGTTTTACTGGAGATTGTCTGACTCAGGAAGAGTACAGTAGACAAGGTCATCTCAGTATTGCTCAAGGTCACAAAAACATGCGTTTCTTCATGTAACTGTTTACCCACTTCTTCGTCATGAAGATAAGTGCAGATTGTAAGGTCCTTGACATTGAAGATCGTTGTAGGGATGATGCTGGAATGCACCACTGTTTGGCAAATATCTATCAATAAGGACAAATGCAATACTGATTGGCTTCAGGAGGGGCAGCATAAAGTGCACGACTTATTGTAGGTGCAGTGTCATGCAGCTATTGTGAAGGCGAAGTGGTTTAAATATGGCACTGTACTCGATTGGATCAGGCTGCACCATAAGCGTCCAGAAGATGCTTCAGGAAATTCATTTCAAATCACAGCTCTACTGTGGCTGTAAAAAGCTTTTGTGAAATTGGTCCGCCCAGCATTTAATCCACCTTGTGATAAACACTCCAAGAAATTCATGACACTAACAGCCAGCAAGCATCTTGCAAGAGCATCATTTTTTTTTTAAAAAAGGACTCTGGCCTTCCATGACTTGTCCTCTTAGCAGCCAGTTAATGTTTGCCCTTTTTGTTCCCCTGACTATTTTCCGCATTCTGTAATTGATTTCTGACAAAACTGTGTGGGGGTGCTGGACTTCTTTTATCTGTTTTAAAACAGTCTTCTAGTCTTCTAGGTCTGCCTTTGGGGCTGGAGGATGAGGTTGAGGAGGAAACAAGAGAGAAGAATACAAGCTGCTGGGAGAAGGAGTAGGGCACTGTGTGGGAGGTTGTACAGACAGCAGATCTTCAGAGAGTGCATTCACACCTATACTTCACAGAAGCAAAATACGAGGCAATTATGCATCAGCCAGCAGGTGGTCACTGAGCTATCCCACCTGCAACAGCCACAACCTGAGCCTGAAACGACAACATTGCCCATGGTTATCAAGGTCACCATGGCCCTTCACCCTTATCCCAAACCTCTTGCGCACCCCACTGAATTTTTTTCAAAACCAATGTAGCTGTTAATTGCAGTGAGCCTGTAATCACAGGAGCAATTTATCAAATCATTTTCACTGCTGTCAATGTCTGATCATGAAATTACCACCTAGATCTCAAGTAATCAGGCTGTGAGAAGGTCAAGTGCATTCCTGAAATTTATAGCTTTGCCTTTCAGATTGTTCAGACAGTGAAGTATGACAGAAGAAAGAAATTCAGTTTATAGGGAAGGGAGGACCTAATTATGCAGATCAGCTATAATATAAATGCTTATTTTCTCTATTCTATGACTAGATAGCAGAATAAAAGATTCGCAATAATATATAAATACACGATTTCACGGCACATCAAGGGCACAAGTTTCTCTTGGCATTGCAGCCAGAACATTTCTATAAAAGAGCCATTCCTGAATGGCTACAGCCAGCAACACTTTTTCAATATATTTTGCCTTTCCATCTAAATCCATTATTCACAATTAGAATGAAGTTAGGAGAATGTTGCAAGCTGGAGGCAGTATGACCAAGTAAAGAATGAAAAAAGGGCAGACGTGACCAGTGCAATTTTGAAAAAGGTATTCAAGGATGCATGTACAAGTGTGTAGAAAAAACAAGGTTGTATCAAAATGCAGAACCCATGGTGGAAAGACATTTTTTTAAGAGAAAGTAGCTGTAAAAATGACAGATGGCTTCTACATATGACAGAGATATATTACATATCAATAAGAAACCATACAAAAGAACAGGGCTGGTAAACCATAAAATTGGTTACTGTACCTAAGCAGTAGCAAATGAAACATCAGCGTGCATAACAGATCTATAAAATGGAAGTGGAAGAAAGTGACATTGACATACCAACAAATGATGAGTCCGTATTTGCTCCAGGCTTGATCGACAAATTTTTAAAAAATATTTTTAAATAGAGAAAAGCTTGTATTTATATGGCACCTTTGACATCATAACATATGCCAGGCGTTTCACAGGAGCATTATAAAGCAAGATTTGACACCAAGCAGATAGCCAAAAGGTTGGTGAAAGTGTTTTGTTTTAAAAGGAGTGAAAAAAGAGCTAAAGAAGTGGAGAGATTTAGGGAAGAAATTTCAGAGCGCAGAGCCTTGGCAGCTATGATTGGGAATGCTTAAGAGGCCAGGAATAGATACTTGCAGATATCAGGGGGTGGTGGGGCTAGAGGAGATTAGAGAGATAGGTAGGGTGGATTTGAAAACAAAGATGAGAAGTTTAAAAAAGCATGGTGTTGCTTGCCTAACATAGTGCTGATTGGTGGAAAAAGGTGAAGGGTCATGAGGACTCGAAATGTCAAATGTGCTCTTCTCCGCCGATGCTGCCAGACCTGCTGAGTTTTTCCAGGTATTTCTGTTTTTGTCACAGGCAGCAGAGTTTTGGATGAACTCAAGTTTACAGAGGGTAGAATGTTGAAGGCCAGCCAGTTGTCAAATCAAGGCTAGAGGAAACAAAGGCATGGATGAGTGTCTCAGCAGCGGGTTAACTGAGGTGACGTTACAGAGGTGAAAATAGTAGTCTTAGTCATGACGCATACTTGTGGTTAGAAGCTCAGTTCAGGCTCAAATTTGGCACCGAGGTTCTGAACAGTCTGATTCAGCCTCAAATAGTTGCCGGGAGAGAATTCAAAAGAAGACAACAAATTTGGTCCTGGTGTTTAAGTCATCTTACTTTGGTAGCAGCTGGTTTGGCTGCCAAGCAATATTTCCACCAAACTGCGCAACAGCCTGAAAGGTACTGTGTGGGCCTTATTCTGTGAGAAATAATGTGCTTGAATGGCCATACAAAAAAATTAAAGGGACCACGCACTGACAAAAGGCAGGCCAGCCACAACAACTAAATTTAAGGGAACCTGGTTGCTAAGCAGCTGGAGAAACTGGCTGCAGCATACACACCGTCCACAATGCCCATCATCTACCTGCATTGCAGTCTAAGAATAAAGAGCTGTTGATATTCGAGGGGACGGATGTGAATGTTGAAGGATTTCCAATTTTTGTACACATTATTTGTATTAAAACACATTCAGATCACGAGCTCAAAACATTTATTCATGGAAACATTGTTTAATGTCATTTCTTTTTCCAAAGTTGTCTGAAGGTTTTCACAGTGAGAGCAGCAACATTGAGAAAGACAAATTTATGGTTACACTGTGTAAAATTTAGCTTGGAAAAGAGCAGCCGTTACCTTAAAAGAGTTCCTTGTAAGAACTGATAGGCCTCAGCATTTCTGCCCATACTCTGCCCATTTGCCTGGAGGAATGAATGGAATGGGTGAAGGATGGGATCTTACTGCTGATTGACTCACTACAAACAATAACCTGGCTGGTTCATGTTAGTATTCTTGCTGCTGATTACCATCCATTTTACACAGACGACCAGTGTATTTCTTCAGTAAGGGTAGCCAGATGTCACCAATGTCTTGGCCTCCTTCACCTGTTCCATTCATTCCTCCAGACAACAGCCAGAGTATGCTGCCTGAAATGTTGAGATCTCTCATTTCTTCTAATGAACTCTTAAGGTAACAACTGCTCTTTTCAAAGCAAAATTTTACACAGTGCGATTGTAAATTTGTCTTCCTCAATGTTTTTTTTTCAATTTCTTAAGTCACGTATCGACCAATGTTCCTTCGCAATTGTTCGAGGTCAATAGTAGATGGATATGTCTAACATTCCAGGATACACATTTCAAAGACAGGAATAATGGTGGAGATTAATAACAAGGGTCAGGAAACACATTGGTGCAAGCAATTTAAATTGGCCCACTAAAAGTAGTTATACTGTTGAACAGAGCATTAAGCAAGAAATAATTGGTGCTTGTAACAAAAGTAATGCAATAATTGAGGGGTTGGGGGGGGCTTTAATCTTCATATAGACTGGACCAATCAAATTGCAAACTCACCTTCCAGACTACCTTTGCTAGAACATATTATTATACAAAGTTATTGTGAAACCAACAAGGGGCAAAGCTATTTTTATTTTATAACTGCGCAATGAGGCAGCTTTAATTAGTAAGCTTATAATAAAAGGATCCTGTGGGAGAAAAAAAAGTGTTCATGTACAATTTAATTCCATGTTAAGTCTGAGCGCAGCATACCCGGGCCAGGGATGTTGCACTTCTCGGACGGACTTGGTGGGGGCAAGTGGGAGCGGCCGGGATGTCAACCGCTGCCTGTGATTGGGCCGCAGCTGCGATTTCATTCTGGAGGGCCAGTCGAACACATGCTGCAGCACTGTATGTGTTGGGGTGGAGGTGGGGGGAGGAAGAAGTTTGGCGAGCATGCAAGTTCGCGCATACATGCAGGTGCACGCAGGAAAAGCTCCCTGAGGCATAGAGCTGCCTCAGGGAGCTGAAGATTTAAAAAATTAAAACTTAAGGATTTTTTAAATGTAAAAAAAAAGCATGTCCCCTCATGTAACTCACATGAGCAGGCACATGTCATGAATAAAATGGAAACATTTTAATTTAATTTTTATTTGCTGTTGGAAACATCGTCCCGCCTGTGGATGAGGTTTCCAAAAAAATCCAAAGGCCGCTTGGCCTTTTCACCGGCCCGTCAACCAAAAGGTTGGATCGAAATATCTTGCGCCATTTTAAGCTTGTTTGGATCAGGTGCCCACCTGCCTGACAAGCAAAAAATTCTGGCCCTGAGTCCAAAACAAGACTCTTAAAATTAAACAAAGCCAATCATACAGGTATAAAGGGGAGAGACTGGGTAGATAGGCTAAAAGATACGGTGGTAAATAAATAGGGGAACATATTTGAAAAAAAGAGTTCTTTGAGGATGTAACTACAAGAGTAGAAAAGGGGGAGCTAGTAGATGTGGTATTCTTGGATTTCCAAAAGGCATCAAAAAGGTGCCATAGTAAAAGGTTAATATTCAAGACAAGGGCTCTTGGAGTTGAGGGTAACATAATGACATGGATGCAGGAGCAATTAATGGGCAGGGAGCAAACAGTACTGATAAATGGAGCGTTTTCAAATTGGCAGGTAGTAACTAGTGGAGTGCTATAAAGGATCTGTGCTGGGGCCTCAGCTATTTATAGTCTGTATTAATCTCTTAAATGAAAAGGACTGAGTGCAACGTATCCAAGTTTGCGAACAGTACAAAGCTAGGTGGGAATTAAGTTGCTAGGATGAGACAAAGTAGGTGCAAAGAGTGTAATAGACAGGTTAAGTGAACGGGCAACAAGGTGGCAGATGGAGTATCATGTAGGGAAGTGGAAGATTATTCATTTTGGTAACAAATAGAAAAGCAGATTTCTTTTAAAAAAGGCGTAAAACATATTGATGTTCAGCAAGACTGGAGTGTATTTGTACAAGGAATTAAGAAAGTTAGCATGCAAATGGAACGTTGGCCTTTAGTGGAAGAAGACAGGGGTACAAGAACAAGGAAGTCCCACTATAACTATATTAGAGCTTTGCTGAGACCACACCTGGAGTACTCTGTGCAGTTTTGATCTCCACATCAAAGGAAAGATATGGTTGCCTTGCCCGTGGTGCAGCAAAAGTTCACTAGATTGCTTCCTGGGATGTGAGCATTGTCCTATGAGAGGCTGAGTAAATTATGCTTATATTCTCTGGAGTTTAGAAAAATGAGAGGCGATCTCATGGAAACATACAATTGTAAGGGGCTTGACAGGATATATGCATAGGCAGAGCTCGGGAGAGAAATCGTGGGTCCTGGTGCTTCTCCTGTTTCCATGCTCACTGATCACATGATGCAACTTCCGAAATTCTTTCCAGTTATCATTTGGAGAGCTAAATCTTTCAATTCATACCCTGTGAATCAAAGGACAGTGAATAGCAGTCCATCTGTCATTTGTAAGATTTAACCTTTGGTTCTTGACTCCAAATTACATTCTTCCAAACAAAAAAAGCCACACACCACAGAATCTAAGTGTGGATTACTATAAATCAGATAAATTATACAGGTTATGAATTTTCTGATTAACTGTACAACAGCTTCAAAGGGGAATGCAGTGCCGGTTACTCTTTAAATTGGATTCTGCTGCTTGGGATCTACAAAATGCTCCTATAACACAAAGCATCCACAAGTATAAAAGAACAGCAGTAATCACCCAAGGATCAGTTATTCAATGCCTTTAAAAAAAAAAAGGAGCTGTTTTTGTTTAGTTTTGAGAACAGTCCCAGTGAAGGCTTTCAAAGTTGCAGGTTTTGAATTGAAGCCCGTATAATACAATCAATCATTGATCAAATGTAAAGCAGAAACCTCACATCAAGCAAGTGCAGCTCCCCTGCCTTCTCTAAGAGATAGAAAATATTTGCTTAAGCTTGGGCCTCCTAGGGCACGGGCCCGTGTTTTGCACCTTGTGCACCCCCTCCTCCTGGGCCTTACATGTAGTTTGTTTCCTGGTTGGGGAACCTAGAACACAGAGCACAGCCTCAGGATAAGGATCAATCATGCTGCACTGAGATAAGGAGAAATTTCTTCAGTTGCAGGATTGAGAATCTTTGGAATTCTCTACCCCAGACCATTTCTAGATGCTCCATTGTTGACTATATTCAAGACTGTGTTCAATAGATTTTTCATCTCTCGAGTAAATTCGGGGATCTGGGGAGTAGGGAGGAAAGTGGCATTGAGGCAGATCAGTCATGGATTGGATTGAATGGAGCAGCAGGCTCAAGAGCCCTAATGTTTACTCCTGCTCCCATTTTTTTTTGTTATCAACTGACTTTTCAAGTTGATTCCTTGTGGAAAAGCATCTTGTCTGCACACAATGGGTGGAATTTTCCATTCTGGAGACTAAGTCCGGTGGTGGGCACAAAAGTCAGCTTGATTCCCGGTAGGCGACGGTACAGCTGAACACGCACAATCTTCCGCTGGTCAGCTCGCTCTGCAAGGGGCTTGGCAAATCTAGTGGCGGGGTGGGCAGAAAGTCACCCACCCCGCTGCTACCTCATGGGGTCGAAGGTCCTGGTGCCATATTTAAATGGCAGCCAGACAGCCATTTACTCAATGCAGGCCAGGAGCTCCGGATTACTCCTCCAGAGTCATTGTGGCCACAGCTCATGCAGGAGAAGCTGACAGATGTGAGCAACCACCTCCCAGGACATACGAGGGCATCTCTAGTGTGGCCACTCACTAATATCTAGGTAAGAGCACCACCAGCGATACACCTATTGTTGGACCAATGCTTGTCATTGCAATGGTCCATGTTCGCCAGCATCTTTACATTCTCAAGGTCCTACTGCCTCTTCATGCTCACACCTTTGCTCCTCCTGTCCCTGTGCCAACTGGTGATGGGCCCTCCTTCTCATATGGATGCGAGCCATTGTCAAGGCAGGGTTGGCTGCAGCTTTGACTTCTCAGTGGATGTATGAGCCAACTGAGGTGATACATTTAGTGAGCATGCCCTTTACAGGTTTCCCTCCATCTCAAAACCAGCAGGTCCATGTTAAGCACTTCATCTGGCCTCCATTTGGACATGGCCTCCCCACTCCATCCCTTCCAGTTAAAGGACATTCTGGAGGACCAGAGATGGATGTTCCTTCGATTCATACATGACTGCGCATGGAGACACTGCTCTTTGATCAGGGAGGGGAGAGCCATATGCAAGAAGCTTCCCTCGAACACTACTCCATTTGCCTCCAATACCCTTAAGACTCTATAGAAGGACCATTTCCTTAGCAACTTAGAAAGACTAACTGCATGAGCCCTTAGTAAGGAATGACCATTCACCCAGGAGGATGGAGTTTGAATCATGGGTTGGCTGCCGTCCACCAGCCATGCCCCTTGGAAGACATCCACCTCCCTTCACCCTGCCTCTAACTGCAGCCAATCGAAAATTGCACATAATCCACACCTTTCTGGGATCTCGATGTTATAAAGACCCATGAGTCAGGAGCAAACCTACTGCAATGCAGGCTTCATCACACAGAGGTGGAGAATACAACTGAGCACGGTTGACACCCAGTCACTTCATAATCAGCCACTTGTACTGATCTTGAACTCCATCCATATGGAAAGACGCTCCTTCTACTTCGAGGGATCTCATTTACTGACTATGTGGTCAAGGTCAGATTTGGAAAATTTGGTGGGGTGGCCATTTAATTGGTATGCATGAAATGCTAATGAATGCAAATAGTCTTCCTGACGTTGTTTGTTGGGAAATTTGACCTGCCTTTAACCTGACTTAAAGTCGGGAGAACAAAATTTGCAGAGTTTACCCCACTATCGGGAATCAGATTTTTTTTTTGCCTCCCACCAAATTAAGCCCGCCACGATTCCCACCACAGGCCATAACAGAAAATCCTGCCCAATATCTCATCTAATATTTTGAGTAGAATCATCATGCACAAAGTTGTGGTGAAGATCTATTTCAGCCTATGATACAGTACATTTTTTAAAAATGTTTTTGACCATTAGCTTTTTTTTGGTTCTTCAACTGATTAATATTTCCTTTATTTTACAAATCCATAACTAGAGCACTGCTACAACAGGTACTTTGTACAGTAAAAACACCTTATTCAATAGATAATTCAGGAATACATGGTGCATGATGACACTGGGTAGAATAATGCTCTATTCATTTCCAAGCAGGACGGAATAAAATATGTTTTAAGTCTTCAAGCTAAACTGTATTTGCAAAATAACGTATGGTTATTAAATCTTTTGTAAACAAATGGTTACAATGCACAAAAGCATATGCTTGGTTCATTGGCTTTGGACTAAAAAGGTGGGATTCACTGTAAATTGGACAATGTTGTATGTGGGATATTTATCTAGTACAAATATGGCATGTTGAACATTTAGCATTATAAGTAACCTCAAGTACAAGGATAAATTGACATAACATGAACTTCCAAAAGGGAAGCCAAACATAAAAAAGGATCACGAGTCAGCGACAAGTCTACAACTCTGCAGCGGTAATTCCCTGTACTTCCTTGGAGTGCAGTTCTTTATCTACAACACAGCAATGCCTTACGCCTGGAACTGTTCCCTTAGCTTCCCTACAGCATCTAGTGCCCATCCCCAAATGTGTTCTAGTCAGCTCAACTGGACATTTTCCCATCAAACCAGGCTGGAGATAGATGTTGGGGTATTAAAATGAGGCTTGTCAGTTAAAGTGTTCTGGTCTCGCTCTGTTCTGTTTCTCCAGTCTGCTTCATGCCCCAACACATCAATCCCACCCAGAGCTAAAACCAAGCCCATGAACACACATTGCATACACCCATATGGAATGGATTCCCAGTTAAAACAACTGACACTGTGTTGACTAATCCCTTCAATAGGAAGTGGCCATTTGTCTATACAGGCATGGGGCAGGAAATTACAGTTATAATGTAATATTCCACAGCCTAGATGCTGGTGGGGAAAGCTATTCGAAGCGGGTGGTAGAACAAGAGCCATTGGTGGGAACAATTAAAATTCTGGAGCTTTGATAATTAGAGATAAAGGAATATGAATGCACAACCTTCCTTCAGGAAATTAAATAAATGGAGGCAAGACCACAGTGGGGAAGAATTTAAAAAGGAGCTGCCTATGATGCATTAAATGACCTTTACTCACTTCTTATTATGTAGGAATATTCATGCAGGAGATAATCTCTTTCAATAATTTTTTTCCCCAGAAATAGTTCTCAAACATTTTTGAAAATTTCATGCTTCCGTGCATTTATTTGCCATTTAGTGACAAGTGAAATTAGTATTTTTCATAAGCAGTTAAAGGCAAGATTTGTCACTATGCTGCAGAAAATTAGGATTGCAATACATGTACATTTTATTAAATGGATTAAGAATTATAGATGCTGAAGGGCTATAACCAAGCTCCAACAAATGGAGATATATTAGAAATCAAATTTATACTTTCTTACACCACTTTTTGCAACACATTACAAATCAAAATTAACATCTTATTCATTGGAAAAAGCTAATTTACCAAGGCCAGAGATTTGAATGGACAGACCCTTACTGCCCCCACAGAGGTGCTATTTTAAAATCAACTTGATACAGCTGCTCAGTAGCATCGTTAGTGGAACATTGGTATTTCAGTTCTTGCTCAAACCACAGCTTTGGACCACATCCATCAGGAGCCATCTTTACTTATTCTCAGGCAGATTTCTAGACAGCACCTGAGGCTTTATTATTTTGGAAGTGGGAACAGCGACTTGAGAAAAAGAAGCACAAGATTATCTGCTTCAGCCACAAATACAAATCCTGTTGGCCATTAAACTGTGGCATCAATTCGTGACAGAACACATTCTTTCAATATGGGGCCAGAAGGAGGAACGTTCCTTCTGGTTCCACATTCAGATATGTTTTAAACATTTAGCTTGTCAATTGTGGCCTGCAGTGGTTTCTAAGGCATCAATCACCTCAGGCTAGCCAGTCTTGCTGTGAGGGGGGCCACCTCAAACAGGTGTTAGGCCCTTTATTTGCCTATGTGAAGGATCCAACACTTATTTCAGGCATGTGTTCTAAATACCACTTTTTTGGCCTTTACTATGGTACATGTGTGGCTCAATTAGCTTGCCTGTCATTTTGGAAGCTTAGAAGGGCCTTTAAAAAATGCCCATTGTGACTGAATTTCCAGGCCATTGAGTTTTGATCAGAATTTCATCCCACCTCCACAATATGATATTACCCAGCTTTCATAATGTAAGATAGCATTGGTATGCTGTTCAGCATTCAACGTTAAGTGTTGAGACATTTGTAATGTGTCAAGTTGTAAAACCAACTTTGTGGTTTGGCAGATTTGAAAGTTGCAAATATAATTCTGGCATTCAATGTTAATTCTACTAATATGCCAATCTGTTATCCTTTGCTAAATTCTGGCCAGACCATACTTGATGCAAGAAATAGGAGGCGTAGGCCATACAGTCCCAGACATTGCTCCGCTAATCTTCTGTCTGATTGATCTATCACCTCAACTCCAATCCTGGTGATCTAACCCAGCCAAAATCAGTTGATCTCAGTCTTGAATATACTCTCACTGGCCAAGATCCTAAGCCCTCTGAAGCATAGAATTCCAAAGACACACAACTCTTCAAAAAAAAGTCTCCTCATCACAGTATCTTTACAGTGCAGAAGGAGGCCATTCAGCCCATCGAGACTACATTGGTTCTCTGAAAGAGCATTCCACTCCCCAGCCCTATCCCCATAACCTTGCACATTGTCTTTTTCGGTAGCAATCAAATTCCTTTTTGAATACCCCGATCGAACCTGCCTCCATTACCCTTTCAGGAAGTTTGTTCCAGACTGCAACCACCCTCTGGGTGAATATTTTTTCTCATATCACATTTACTCCTTTTGCTAATTATTTTGAATCTGTGTCCGTTAGTTTTTGATGTTCGAGTGGGAACAGTTTCTCACTATTTACCATGTCCATACCCTTCAGGATCCTGAATACTTCTATCAAGTCTTCTCTCAGCCTTCTTTTCTCCAAAGAAAGCAGACCCAACCTCTTCAATCTATCCTCATAGCTACAGTTCTTCATCCCAGGGATCATTTTTGTAAATCTGCTCTGTACTCTCTACAATACCTTCACATCCTGCCTTAAGTATGGCACCCAGAACTGGACGCAGTACTCCAGATGAGGCAAGTTCAACATGATCTCCTTACTTTTGTATTCAATGGCTCTATTAATAAAGACTAAGATACTATATGCTTTGTTAGCTGCTCTCTCAACATGCCTTACCATCTTCAATGGTATATGTATGTATACACCGAGGTCCTTCTGTTCCTGCACCTTCTTTAGAGGCTCTCCCTTTATCTTATACTGTCTCATCATATCTTTTTTGCCGAAACAAATCACCTCGCGCTTCTCTGCATTGAACTTCATCTGCCACTTGTCTGTCCAATCCACCAACATGTCTATGTCCTTTCGAAGTTCAAGACTATTGCCATCACAGTTGACATTTCCAATCTTCATATCATCTGCAAATTTTGAAATCATGCACTGTACATCACAGGTCATTAATATGTATCAGGAAGAGCAAGGGTCCCAACACTGACCCCTGTGGAACTCCACTACAAACCTTTCCCCAATCTGAAAAACAACCATTTATCACTACTCTGTTTCCTGTCACTCAGTCAATTTCCCTTTTATTCCATGGGCTAGAATTTTGCCTACAAGTCTGCTGTATGGCACTGTGTCAAATGCCTTTTGAAAATCCATATACACCACATCAACAGTGTTTTCCTTACTAACCTTCTGTTATTTCCTCAAAAAACTCCAGCAAGTTAGCTAAACATGAATTTCCCTTAATGAATCCATGCTGGCTTTCCTTCATTATCCTGCACTTGTCTAAGTGATTATTGATTTTATCCTGTAATATAGTTTCCAGAAGTTTCCTTCCCACTGAAGTCAAACTGACTGGCCTATAATTGCCAGGATATAACCTTAAGATAAAAACAAAAAACTGCGGATGCTGGAAATCCAAAACAAAAACAAAAACAGAATTACCTGGAAAAACTCAGCAGGTCTGGCAGCATCGGCAGAGAAGAAAAGAGTTAACGTTTCGAGTCCTCATGACCCTTCAACAGAACTAGGTGAATCCAAGGAAGGGGTGAAATATAAGCTGGTTTAAGATATGTGTGTGTGTGTGTGTGTGTGTGTGTGTGTGTGTGTGTGTGTGTGTGTGTGTGTGTGTGGGGAGAGAAGTGGAGGGGGGTGGTGTGGTTGTAGGGACAAGCAAGCAGTGATAGAAGCAGATCATCAAAAGATGTCACAGACAACAGAACAAAAGAACACATAGGTGTTGAAGTTGGTGATATATATCTAAACGAATGTGCTAATTAAGAATGGATGGTAGGGCACTCAAGGTATAGCTCTAGTGGGGGTGGGGGAGCATAAAAGATTCAAAAATACTTAAAAATAATGGAAATAAGGTGGGAAAAGAAAAATCTATATAATTTATTGGAAAAAACAAAAGGAAGGGGGAAGAACAGAAAGGGGATGGGGATGGGGGAGGGAGTTCAGGACCTAAAGTTGTTGAATTCAATATTCAGTCCGGAAGGCTGTTAAGTACATAATCAGAAGGTGTTGTTCCTCCAGTTTGCGTTGGGCTTCACTGGAACAATGCAGCAAGCCAAGGACAGACATGTGGGCAAGAGAACAGGGTGGAGTGTTAAAATGGCAAGCGACAGGGAGGTTTGGGTCATTCTTGCGGACAGACCGCAGGTGTTCTGCAAAGCGGTTGCCCAGTTTACGTTTGGTCTCTCCAATGTAGAGGAGACCACATTGGGAGCAACGAATGCAGTAGACTAAGTTGGGGGAAATGCAAGTGAAATGCTGCTTCACTTAAAAGGAGTGTTTGGGCCCTTGGACAGTGAGGAGAGAGGAAGTGAAGGGGCAGATGTTACATCTTTTGCGTGGGCATGGGGTGGTGCCATAGGTGGGGGTTGGGGAGTAGGGGGTGATGGAGGAGTGGACCAGGGTGTCCCGGAAGGAATGATCCCTACGGAATGCCGACAGTGGGGGTGAAGGGAAGATGTGTTTGGTGGTGGCATCATGCTGGAGTTGGCGGAAATGACAGAGGATGATCCTTTGAATGCAGAGGCTGGTGGGGTGATAAGTGAGGACAAGGGGCACCCTATTATGTTTCTGGGAGGGAGGAGAAGGCGTGAGGACGGATGCGCGGGAGATGGTCCGGACATGGTTGAGGGCCCTGTCAACGACCGTGAGTGGAAAACCTCGGTTAAGGAAGAAGGAGGACATGTCAGAGGAACTGTTTTTGAAGATAGCATTATCAGAACAGATGCGACGGAGGTGAAGGAACTGAGAGAATGGGATGGAGTCCTTACAGGAAGCGGGGTGTGAGGAGCTGTAGTCAAGGTAGCTGTGGGAGTCGGTAGGCTTGAAATGGATATTGGTGGACAGTCTATCACCAGAGATTGAGACAGAGAGGTCAAGGAAGGGAAGGGAAGTGTCAGAGATGGACGACGTGAAAATGATGGAGGGGTGGAAATTGAAAGCAAAATTAATAAATTTTTCCAAGTCCCGACGAGAGCATGAAGCAGCATCGAAGTAATCATCAATGTACCGGATAAAGAGTTGTGGAAGGGGGCTGGAGTAGGACTGGAACAAGGAATGTTTCACATACCCCATAAAGAGACAGGCATAGCTGGGGCCCATGTGGGTACCCATAGCCACACCTTTTATTTGGAGGAAGTGAGAGGAGTTGAAGGAGAAATTGTTCAGTGTGAGAACAAGTTCAGCCAGACGGAAGAGAGTAGTGGTGGATGGGGATTGTTCGGGCCTCTGTTCGAGGAAGAAGCTAAGGGCCCTCAGACCATCCTGGTGGGGGATGGAGGTGTAGAGGGATTGGACGTCCATGGTGAAGAGGAAGCGGTTGGGGCCAGGGAACTGGAAATTGTTGATGTGACGTAAGGTATCAGAGGAATCACAGATGTAGGTGGGAAGGGACTGGACAAGGGGAGAGAGAAGGGAGTCAAGATAACGAGAAATGAGTTCTGTGGGGCAGGAACAAGCTGACGCTATTGGTCTACTGGGACAGTTCTGTTTGTGGATTTTGGGTAGGAGGTAGAAGCGGGCCGTCCAAGTTGGGCGACTATCAGGTTGAAAGCTGTGGGAGGAAGATCCCCAGAGGAGATGAGGTCAGTGACAGTCCTGGAAACAATGGCTTGATGTTCAGTGGTGGGGTCATGGTCCAGGGAGAGGTAGGAGGAAGTGTCTGCGAGTTGACGCTCAGCCTCCGCGAGGTAGAGGTCAGTGCGCCAGACAACAACAGCACCACCCTTTTCAGCGGGTTTGATGACAATGTCAGGGTTGGACCTGAGAGAATGGAGTGCAGTCAGTTCAGAGAGAGAGATTAGAATGGATGAGAGGAGCAGAGAAATTGAGACGACTAATGTCGCGCCGACAGTTCTCAATGAAAAGATCAAGAGAAGGTAAGAATCCAGAGGGAGGGGTCCAGGTGGATGGAGAATATTGGAGGTGGGTGAAAGGATCCGTTGAACGGGGAGAGCACTCCTGCCCAAAGAAGTGAGCCTGGAGACGAAGACGGCGGAAGAAGAGTTCAGCATCATGCCGAGCCCGAAATTCATTGAGGTGAGGGCGTAGGGGTATGAAACTAAGTCCTTTGCTGAGCACTGAACATTCAGCATCAGAGAGGGGAAGGTCAGGGGGTATAGTGAATACATGGCTGGGGCTGGGATTGGAAGATGGGGTGGGGACGGAGGGACAGGCCGGGGTGGAGGGTCCTAGATGGGTGTTAGTGTCGATGAGTTGTTGGAGCTTGCATTCCTTAGCACTTGAGAGAAAGAGAAAAAGTTTCTTGTTGAGGCGTCGGATGAGACAAAGAATAAAATGAAACTGGGGGCATGCGCAGCTTTGAAAAAGGGTACGTGGTGCTGCTGGAAGGAGAGGTCAAGTGTGTTCATATGGCGGCGCATGGCACTGAGTGTGGATTTCAGAATGTGACGGGAACAGCAGTCCGAGAAACGTTTTATGTCCCGGAGATACCTGTAATCCTGAGTGGGTTCAAAATACGAAGGGTGGAATTTCAGTTGAAATCCACGTCACCTTCACAGTTCTCCAGTCTGCTGGCAGCTCCCCTGTGTCTAAGGAAGACTGGAAGATTATCACCACTAGTGCCTCTGCAATTTCCACTCTAACTTCCCTCAGTATCCTTGGGTGCATCTCATCCAGACCTGATATATTATCTATTTTAAATAAAGATAGCCTTTCCAACGCCTCCTTCCTCCCTATTCTAAGTTATCCTAGTGCTCCCTATTCTAAGGTATCCTAGTGCTCCCTATTCTAAGGTATCCTAGTGTACCAGTTACCTCCTCTCTCACCTCAGCCTGGGTAGCAAGTTCTTCCTTTGTAAAGACAGATGCAAAGTACTCAGTCAAAATCTCCGCTATTTCTCCAGCCTCAAATGCAAGTCCCTTTTTTTGCCCCTAATCTGCCCTACTCTTTTTTTTAAAAACCACCCTTGTATTATTTACATGCTTATAGAAGACCTTGGGATTCTCTATATTCGCTGCCGGCCTCTTTTCATGCTCTCTCTTTGCTTTTCTTATTAGCTTCTTCACTTCCCCTCTGGTCCTCCTATATTCAGCCTGGTTCTCCATTATATTTTCCACCTGACATCTGTCGTAAGCAAACTTCTTCCTTTTCAACTTTACCTCTGTCACTCTCATCTCAGTCTTGAATGGTCAACTCCTGATCAATAAGAGACTAAGGCCCAGATTTTTTCCATTATGGTGAAAATCTTGGAAATGGCAGAAAATTTAAAGTTTCACCCCTGAACCTGGCATTTCCCATCTTCGTGGGGGTGGAAGTAGAGTTGGGCTGAGGTTCACACATGTGCGATTTGCAGAGGCAGCTTCCCATCTAAAACCATCAGTTCCCTCCACTGGAGTGGGATGTTGGAGGTCATGAAGACCGTAACTTGGAGTGTGCAGGTTAGAACTGAAAGAGGAGCCTTCTTGGTGGATTTATTTGGATAGCCATGGTATCTCTTTAGAGAGGGGATCCCAAGACATGTTTCGGAGACAATCATTTGGGATTGTTAAAATTAAATATGGTTATGCACATTGTTTTTTTCTTTTTAAACACACAAACTGTCCAACTGTCAAAAGGACTGTCAAGGAAGTGTCAAAGCTGTCAGTGTCCAAGGGTAGTAGGTGAGTTGGCATGGGGATATGAGGTTCCATGGATTGACATAGGACTGCATGGATGGGCTGTGTGTGTGTGTGTGTGTGTGTGTGTGCACGCGCACATGCGCTGGTAGGGGTGGGGAGTGGGGGGGGGGGGGGGGGGGGGAGAAGGAGGAGGGAGAGAGATGAGGGCTGCAGAGATGTGATTTATTTTAATCTTTTTATTTATCCAAACAAACAGTGCCAGTGCACTGAGGCAGGGCTTCTGCCCAGTCCGCCTCCACACCCGGCAGTCTCAGCACTCAGAGGTTGCCCATCTCGATCCCCCACCCCCACTACCTCTAGGATGAAATCAGTGCGATAATGAGAGAGGATATTGGTTCATAAAATCTAGATGTAGAATCAGTCTGGGCTGAGTCAAGAATGAACAAGGGGCAGAAAACATTAGTGGGAATTGTCTATGGGCCTCCAAACAGTAGTGATAAGGTAGGGGATGGAATTAAACTGGAAATTAGAGATACATGTAGTAATCATGGGCGACTTTAATCTACATATAGACTGGGCAAACCAAATTAGCAATAATAATGTGGCTGATGAATTCTTGGAGTGTGTACGAGATGGGTTTTTTAGACCAGTATGTCAAGGATGCGTCTAGGGAACAGGTTATCCTAGATTTGGTATAGTGCAATGAGAAGGGTTTAATTATTAGTCTTGTTGTGTGGGGTCCTTTAAGGAACAGTGACCATAACATGGCAGAATTCTTCATTAGGGTGGAGAATGAAGTAGTCCGAACTGAAACTGGGTTCTAAGTCTTAACAAAGGAAGCTATGAAGGTATGAGGTTTGACCTGGCTAAGATAGATTGGGGAACTTCATTAAAAGGCATGACAGTGGAAAGACAGTGGCTAATATTTAAGGAACAAATGTGTGTACTGCAACAATTTTACATTCCTTTCTGGTGCAAAAACACAACAGGAAAAATGTCCTGCCCAAGCGTGGATAACAAAATAAATTGGGGATAGTATTAGTGCCAAAGAGGAGTCATATAAGTTGCTAGAAAAAGTAGCAAGCCTGAGGATTGGGAGCAGTTAAGAATTCAGCAAAGGAGGACCAAGAGATTGATTAAGAGGGGAAATATAGAGTAACAGAGTAAAATTGCAAGGAACATAAAAGCAGATTGTAAAAGCTTTGTAAGTATGTAAAAAGAAAGAGAATAGTGAAGACAAATGTAGGTGCCTTACAGTCTGAAACGGGAGAATTCATAATAGCGAACAAGGAAATGGCAGAGCAATTAAACAACTACTTTAGTTCTGTCTTCACAGAGGAAGACACAAATAACTTCCTAGAAATACTAGGGAACCAAGGGTCTAGTCAGAAGGAGGAATTGAAGGAAATTAGTAATACTGAAACAATAGTGGTGGAGAAATTAATGGACTGAAAGCTGACAAATCCCCAGGGCCTAATTTAAATCTACATCCCAGGGTACTAAAGGAGGTGGCCATGTTGGTTGTCATCTTCCAAAATTCTATTGATTTTGGAACAGTTCCGGCAGATTGGAGGGTGGCGAATGTAACCCCACTATTTAAAGAGGGAGAGAGAAAACGGAATTACAGACCAGTTAGCCTAACATTAGTTGTAGGGAGAATGCTAGAGTCTATTATAAACGATGTGATGACAGGACACTTAGAAAATATCCACGGGATTAGACAAAGTCAACATGGATTTATGAAAGAAAAATCATGTTTTTTCAAACCTACTGGAGTTTTTTGAGGATGTAACTAGCAGAATAAATAAGGGAGCACCAGTGGGTGTGGTGTATTTGGAACTTCAGAAAGTTTTTGATGAAGTCCTATGTAAGATGTTAGTGTGTAAAATTAAAGCACATGGGATTGGGGGTTATATGTTGGCACGGATTGAGAATTGGCTAACAGATGGGAAACAGTAGGAATAAATGGGTCTTTTTCAGATTGGCAGGCCTTGGCTAGTGGGGTACTGCAAGGATCAGTGCCTGGGCCCCACCTATTCACAATATATATCAATGACTTAGATGAGGGAACCAAACATAATATTTCCAAGTTTGCTGACGACACGAAACTTGGGAATGTGAGTGATGAGGGTGTTAAGTAGCTTCAAGGCGATTTATACGGGTTGAGTGAGTGGGCAAATACATGACAGATGCAGTATAATATGGATAATTGTGAAGTTATCCACTTTGGTAGGAAAACAGAATGGCAGAGTATTACTTAAATGGTGATAGATTGGGAAATGTTGATGTACAAAGGGACCTGGGTGTCCTTGTACACCAATCACTGAAAGCAAGCATGCAGGTGCAGCAAGCAGTTAAGAAGGCAAATGGTAAGTTGGCCTTCATTGCAAAAGGACTTGAGTACAGAAGCAAGGATTCTTACTGCAGCTGTACAGGGCCTTGGTGAGACCACACCTGGAGTAGTGTGTGCAGTTTTGGTCTTTTTACCTAAGGGAAGGATATACTTGTCGTAGAGGAAGTGCAGCAAAGGTTCACCAGACTGTTTCCTGGAATGGCAAGATTGTCGTATGAGAAAAGATTGGGCCAACTAGGCCTGTATTCACCGGAGTTTAGAAGAATGAGAGATCTCATTGAAACATATAAAATTCAGGCTGGGATGGACAGACTGGATGCAGGGATGATATTTCTCTGGCTGGGGGGGTTCTAGGGTCTGGAGGTCACAGTCTCAGGATATGGGGTAGATTATTTAGGACTGAGATGAGGCGAAACCTCTTCACTCAGAGGGTGGTGAACCTATGAAATCCTCGACCACAGAAGGCTATGGGGGCCAAGTCACTGAATATATTTAAGAAGGAAATAGATTTCTGAATTCTAAAGGCATCAACGGGTATGGAGAGAGCATGGGAGTACGGCGTTGAGATAGAGGATCAGCCATGATCATATTGCATGGCAGGGCAGGCTTGAAGGACCAAAACACCTACCCCTGCTCTTATTTTCTATGTTTCTATGTACCAAGAACTAGAGGGTACAGATTCAAAATAATTGGCAAAAGGAGTCAATATGATGTGAGAAAAAAATTTTACACCCAGAGGTTGGAGTCTGGAACAAATTTCCTGAAAGATTGGTGGAGGTAGGGTCAATCGAAGTATTCAAAAGGGAATTGGATTGCTACCTGAAAAAAAGTGTGTGTGCAAGATCATGGGGATAAGCCAGGGGAGTGGGACTAAGTGGAATACTCTTTCAGAGAGCCAGTGCAGACTCGATGGGCCGAATAGCCTCCTTCCGCACTGTGAAAGATAATGTGACACTGTGTGACTGAAAGTCCAATTTGTGGACAGACATTTTTAAGGTTTAAAAAGGTCTTGGGACTCCCTCATTTTATGATGCCATAGTGGATTCTGCTATCGAACTCCCGTGCTGTTTTCCATGCAGGTGCTGTTAGGATGGCCGAGCCCTTTAACTGCAGGAGGAGGAGAAACCCAGAACAGAGCACGTGTCCAGATATGCTGCTGCACACTGCACATATGCCAAAACGCACTGTCTCCTGGGGATCCTAGTCCCCTGCCTCCACCCAGGGACCGCACTCTCCTCCCTCCCTCTAAGAGAGGCAACTCAGTTTTATAACAGTATTGTCAGCAATTTTGGCTACCATAGGTTCAGCCTCTTCATCCAAGTCATTAACAGATTGTAAATCGTTGAGGCCCCAGCACCGATTCCAATGGCACTCCAATAGTTACAGCTTGCCATCCTGAAAATGACCCATTTATCCTGACTCTCTGTTTCATGTTTGTTAACTACCGATTACCATTGCTAACAACTGAGCTATGACAGATAATCATGTGGAAATTATGGAAAGGGTCAGTGTTACCAAGAGGCACATACACACCAATAACCTGCTCACAAATGCTCAGTTAGGGTTCTGACCAGACCACTTCATTCTCGTTACAGCCTTGCTTCTTTCACAACATCTATCAAGCCCACAACCATTACCAAAATGAACAAAGGGCAGCAGAGGCATGGGAACACACCATCTCCAAGTCTCACACACCTTCCTAACTTTGAAATATTTCACCATTCCTTCATCACTGCTGGGTCAAAATCTTTGAACTCCCTCCCTAACATTACCGTGGAACTATCTTCACACTACAGGCTATAGCAATAGACCAAACACTATAGCCTATAGCAATTAGAGGATGGCCTTCCCAGGAAATCCCACATTCCAGGAATGAACCGAAAATAAAAAACAGAACTCCACGAACCTAGTCTTCTGTTTTGTTGAAAGTGGGTAATCCCATGTACTTGTCCTGTCAGAACCAGTCAAACTACCTGCCCATGAGAGTTTGGCAAGCCACTACAGATATGATAAAAATATTGTTGCAAAGAGAGGCATGTTGCTGAAGCTTTTTGTCTTTCGCTCAAGGCAAATGCAAGAATGCCAAAATTTCAAACAATCGCAACAATTTATACTACAGGAGAAAAGGGTGCTGATTGGTTGGGAAGTCGATTCTGATTGATCAAGGTGTTGCCGTGGAGAAAGCAATGGGAAGCTATAGGCTCCCCAAGCTCCTGCGTTAAAAGCACAAACAAGGCTTGAGCATGTTTCTTGAGCAGAGAACAGTCCCTGCATATTAATGTATATTACTTTTGCAAGTGTAAATGAGCCACATTATGAGCTTGACTGATTATCTTAAATTGGTTGCTAGTGCAGCTATTAGTGCACTCAGGATTGTTCAGCAAGTGCTGCCCAATCACGCAATCATATCTAACATGTGATACGTGCAAGATGAAAAGCTTTAGCACTACGTTTCTTTTCAGCAAAATTCAAGTTCTGTACTACCAAGTGCCTGTATATATCAAAACCTATGTAATTAAGCCATTATTTAACTTAAAGGTAATGGAACATAATCAACTATCTAGATAGAACGTCAGGGACCGTGACTGCAGTTGTCAAAAAGCATTACGAGACCAATACTGCTCAAAAGGCTCCAAATAAACAAGCTAACTTTTACCTATAATGCAAAAATCAGTTTATTAGCTTATTTTGTTGCCATTCTCATTCTGTAGCTTACAACCCATTAGGAGTATACCAAGGTTTCCAACACCTGTATAGCATAGCTCAATGGTGATGGATATTGTCCTTCCTACAATCCTCTTTTCAACCGACATTCCTTTCACGTGTATTTGTTAGGAAAGGCTGCACACGCCACAAGACAGCATTTGCAGTAAAGACAGCAAAAAAACCTATGGGTTGCAGAGACAATAAATAAGGACAACACTGCTTTATTTTTCATTGCTCATCTTATTCTCTCTTGGATGCACACACTGCAGTGTTTCAGTGTTACGAAACTACAACTTTGTCATGTTACAAGAAATATATTCCTGCCAGCATTGTAAATATGTTCTTCGGCTCCTGTGTGGTGTCAAGAAGAGACAACCAGTCTGAGTACCCCACAGCACTCAGCATCCCCCACTCCTTGGGAAGCAGTAGCAAATATATCTAAATTGAGGGGCTGTTCAGTGAACTGCAGAAGGGAACACTTTATGAAGCATGAAGGATAAAGGAAGTGCAGCTGCATCTTAATCCTCAAGGCCTTCCTCAGTTGCTATGCCCAAGAATTCACACCTCAGAGGGCTGCCTACAAACATTAGTAGCACATTATGAACATTGTTCCCACAATGCATGGCTGCGTAATGGCTCCAGTTGTTTTTGCCATCTATTTTTTGGCCATGCTCTTGCATACACTCAAAAGGTATCAACATAGGAATACACATTCAGTTCAGGACAGACAGCAATCTCTTCAATCTGCAAAGGCTCACACAAATATCCCAGAACAGCTAATAATTGAACTCATGTTTGCCAACAACTGTGCTTTTCTAGCACACACACTCCGGAGGCCATCCAGCTGCTTATTGACTGTTTTGCCCAAGTCTCAAAGCTTCGGCCTTACAAATCTGAAAAAGACGGATCTTGTACCAGCCTGCCCCTGGCCACAAACTCCAAGACCCCACACTTGTGACCAGCAATACTGCTCAACTCAGTTCAGGAGTTCAGCTATCTTGCAAAGTGTTGCATACCCAATATCAAAAGTATGCTCTTCAAAGCTCAGCTTTGTTGGGATGAACATGTGGTTTGCATAGAGGATTACTCCACACACACACACCAAAGGCAGCATTCTACAGCCTTTGCTGAGCACAGGAGTCTCACCATGGGACATCCCAAACTCAAATACAAAGATATTCTGAAAGCTTATATCAGCCTGCAAGTTGGAACCCATTAAATGGGAAACAACAACCTCAGCCACATCCAAATGGAGATATCTCTATCTTCAAGTAATCTCTATCTGAGAACAGTCAGGATCATACAGGACAAGCGAGCATGCCATAAAGCCAGTGTCTTCACCCAACCCTCCAACAGGGGGAACAGTGGGTGGGGAGCATGGAAGTTGCAGGGATGGGATTCCCTCTGGGTTCCTGCCCTCCCCAGCAACACAGGAATTTTATGCTAGGGCGTACAACACCTCAGATGGGAAGCCTGCTCTTGCCCCAACAGTGGTCCTCAAATGGCCAATTAAGGGCTGTTTCCTGCCCAGCCTCAATTTTCAGGCTGGCAGAAATATTGAACTTCCGTGGGGGAAGGCCAGAAAGAATCAAAGCTAGACCTTGGGTGGAAAGTGGGGCAAGAAGCACGCCACCACCATTGCAGTAAGGCCTGGACAATATCCAGGCTTAGGCTGACAGGTGGCAAGTAACATTCACACCACGCAATTGCCAGGCAATGACCATCTCCCCTTGACATTCAATGGCATTACCTTCACTGAATCCCCCACTATCAACATCCTGGGGGTTACCATTGAGCAGAAACTGAACTGGACTAGCCATATAAATACTGTGGCTACAAGAGCAGATCAGAGGCTAAGAATCCTACAAAAAGTAACTCAGCACCTGATTCCCCAAAGCCTGTCAACAATCGACAAGGCACAAGTCAGGGGTGTGATGGAATACTCCCCACTTGCCTGGATGAGTGCAGCTCCCACAACACTCAAGAAGCTTGACACCTTCCAGGACAAAGCAGCCCGATTGATTAGTGCCACATCCACAAACATTCGCTCCCTCCACCACCAACGCACAGTAGATGCACAGTGTATACCATCTACAAGATGCATTGCAGGAATTTACCAAGGCTCCTTCGACAGCACCTTCCAAACCCATGACCACTACCATCTAAAAGGACAAGGGAAGCATATAGATGGGAACACCACCACCTGGAAGTTCCCCTCCAAGCCACTCACCATCCTGACTTGGAAATATATCACCATTCCTTCACTGTCGCTGGCTCAAAATCCAAGAACTCCCTTCCTAATAGCACTGTGGGTGTACCTAAACTACATGGACTGCAGCGGTTCAAGAAGGCAGCTCACCACCACCTTCTCAAGGGCAACTGGGGATGGGTAATAAGTGCTGGTCTAACCAGTAAAGCCCACATCCTGTGAATAAAAAATAAAAGCTCCCTTCTGACTGGGGTGCCCTCCCTTTAAGGCCTGGTGACCTCTGGGCCTCTCCCGCAAGACTGTTTGCCCCCCCTCATAACCCGCAGGCCTTCCCTACCCTCCCCGCCCTGGGACCCCTTACGCTTAGCTTGTCCTCCAACTCCAGCACTTAGAGCCAGGCAGGTTGGTGTAATTCTTCCTCTGCCCGCTACATCACTGTCACTGCAGAGACTGGGGAGCTGCCGGCCAAATTGGATTGGTTGGAAGCTCTAAGGCAGGACTTCCTCCCGAGTGAGGGGCGGAAGTCCTGCCTGCAGCCAATCAATCAACACTCATTGGAGCGTATATTGACTGCGGGGCAGTCAGAGTCGGCAGGGATGTGGTCTCCACCGAATCTGATAGTGAGAGAAGAGCCCCCACCATCTGAAAACTTCAGGCCTATATGTAATATTTGCAATTGGATCTGAAAAATCAAGATTTGGTTTAACATTGTCTAGATTGCTTTTGAGATCACCCCAGTGGAAAAACTGGGTCTCCTTGCTGAATACTATCAAAGTGATGGAGGAATCCAATCACAAACGTTGTAAAGGAGTCACTTGAGACTGCCTCCAAAAGAGAAAACCTGTTCAATTTGAATATGCCTGTGGAGGTTTCCAGACCTTGTATCCGTTACTGCTGTATGACTGCCTAACCAAGGAGAATGTAGCTATTCCAGGACCCTCTCAAGGGAAGCATTCATTGGATAAGGTTCCAAGTTCAGGCATCTTAGACTTATGATCTAAAGAACTTCAGCAAATAAGATCTTGTCTGATGGCTATAGTAGGGAACTCTGCTCACTTGCATATGATCTCATCAGCAGCAGCTTCTTGCTGAATTTCTTTTCCTGTCCACTCCAATACTGGGTCCCTCTGAAGGGTAAAAGTTGTAGAGAATGCAGCAGACAACAAGACAACTTTACTAGATTGTACTGCAGCATGCCCCCCAATCTGCATATTAACTTAGCAGAACTCTACTCTATTGCTCTAACCTAAGATGCTCTCCCAAGCTCTTCTCCTCAGGTATTACAGTGATGTCAGATGTATGGATGCAAGGCATAGCCTTGGTTCCTCAAAGCATCACCAGAATTGTCATCCCTTCAAGTCTAGCTGGCACTTCTTAAACTCTTGCAGGATAAAGTATTCACGAGAGCCATCAAGAAAGGTTACGTTTAGGTGCAGGTTTCCATTTCAGTGGTCACAAAGCGGTCACATTGATGGAATGGAAGGGTTGCCCTTTCTATTCATGCAAGATGCGAAGGTCATACAGCCATGAGAGCAATCAAAGTAACTGTGCATTTATGGGAATCCCAAAATATACCTGGAGTACAGAGCTTCTCCTTGCTGCTAGCTGTTTTCCAGAGGAAATGTTGCTGCCACTGGCAAACAATGCATCAGTTATCGGCTTTGATATAATTGTTGATTGAAGGTTGGTAGATGTGACAGAAAACATCAGTGCTGCCTAGAAGTAGCCTGTCACAGAAAAGTACAAGGTAGCTTGACAGCCACCAATGGAAGAATTTCGATGTTGAAACAGGTCTTCAAGTCTGGCTGAAGTTTATGAACAGCTTCCTGTGGGAATCAGACTTAACAATGACAGGTTTTCTGATTCAGGTCTAATAAGAGACCCCAGGTTTGTGAATATTGTGTGTCAGCATAAGGATGTGCTTGATGGAGCATACAAGGTGTAATTTCATCCTTCATGTCTCTTCTTATGCTCACATTCCTCTTCTAGAGCTTGCAAATAGGGGCATGCCCACAGGAGCAAAGCTGGAAGGTAATATTTATCCAACAAGTATGGTTGTGTAGTCAGTGACAATATAGCATTAAGTACTTAAAAGCTATGTTCCAACAAGCTTCAATAATTTCCTTTGTGAAGGCAAAGATGAACAGAAACTCAGTTGCTCAGAGCTATAATATTGCTGAAGGTGACAAGTTGACCCAGCATCAACCAACATCAAGAGGTGTTCAAATGATCAATTATCATTTAGATAAATTTGCAGGTTACAATAAGTCTCAAGCACAATCTACCCACAGGATCACAGAAACATAGAAAACATAGAAAAATAGAAGTAGTAGATCATTCAGCCCTTCAAGCCTGCTCTGCCATTCAATGTGATCATGGCTGATTCTCTATCTCAACACCATACCCCCACTCTTTGTACCCCATGGCACCTTTACAGTCCAGAAACCTATTTCCTTCTTAAACATATTCAGTGACTTGGCCTCCACAGCCTTCTGTGGTAGAGAATTCCAGTAGGTTCACCCTCTAAGTGAAGAAGTTTCTCTTCAATCTCAGTCCTAAGTCCCATATTCTGAGGCTGTGACCCCTTGTTATAGGATCCCTAGCTAGAAGAAACATCACCCCTGCATTCAGTCTGTCCAGTCCTTTCAGAATTTTATACGTTTCCCTCTCATTCTTCCAAACTCCAGTGAATACAGGCCTAGGCGACCCAATCTCTCCTCATACGACAGTGCTGCCATCCCAGGAATCAGCCCAGTGAACCTTTGCTGCACTGCCTCTTTGGCAAGTATATCCTTTATTAGGTAAGGAGACCAAAACTACACACAATACTCCAGATATGGTCTCACCAAGGCCCTGTACAGCTGCATTCAGACATCCTTGCTCTTGTACTCAAGTCCTCTCACAATGAAGGCCAACGTAGCATTTTGCTGCACCTGCATGTTTGCTTTCAGTGTTTGGTGTACAAGGACACCCAGGTCTGTTTGTACATCAATATTTCCCAATCTATCACCATTTAAATAATATTCTGCCATTCTGTTTTTCCTGCCAAAGTGGATAACTTCACAATTATCTACGTTATGCTGCATCTGCCATATATTTGCCCACTCACTCAACTTGTCTAAATTGCCTTGAAGCCTCTTAACATCCTCCTCACCTAGTTTTATGTCATCAGCAAACTTGCAAATATTACATTTGGTTTCCTCATTCACATCATTGGTATATATAGTGAATAGCTGGGGCTCAAGCACTGATCCCTCCGGTACCCCAGTAGTCACCGCCTGCCATTCCAAAAAAAAACATTTATTCCTGCTCTGTTTCCTATCTGCCAACTAATTCTCAATCCATGCCAATATATTACGCCCAATCCCACGTGTTTTAATTTTGCACACTAACCTCTTATGTGGAGCTTTATCAAAAGCTTTCTGAAAATTAAAACACACCACATCCACTGGCTCTCTCTTATTTATTCTGCTAGTTAAATCCTCAAAAACCTCCAGGAGGTTTGTCAAACATGATTTCCCTTTCATAAATCAATGTTCACTTTGTCTAATCCCGTTGATATTTTCTAAGTGTCCTGTTATCACATCCTTCATAATGGACTCTAGCATTTTCCCTATCACTGATCGAAAAGTGCCCTAATGCAGGCTAGGTATATTTGGCATGCAATCAACCCCAGCCATCAATAATACGTCAGTCATCACATCAGTCAACAACTGCTGGTGACACAAGGAGACAATTCCCCGTTTGCTGGGTGGAATCTTCCAGTCCTGCCAGCAGCAAGAAGCTTGGCAGGTGGGGAACTTAATATGGTGGGAGGCCAAATATCAGTTTTCCGATGGTGGGATGAAGTTTAGCAATTAAGTTCTCGGGACTTTAAAGGTGGGTTGAGTTTCCCAACGGGTCATGTCGGGAAGCTGTTTTGCATGCATTAGCATGTCATGCATGCTCATTAAAAGGCCACTCCCCGGAATTAAGTCCCCCCTCCAAATCAAGCTCCCCGCCAGTGAGAAAATAGAATGCTCACTTTTACGGCTGTATAGAAGTGGCAAGTTTGACTTCATCTACAACTTTTCAAGCAAACGGACACTGCTTTGACCTTAGTGCACTGCTGGGCAGTTCTCCAGTGGGCTGCACAGGCACTTACCTCCGCTACCACATCCACCCATGCTGCTGCAGTCAAATGGGAGGGCCTCCTGTTGCCATCCCTGGGAAACATCACCTCCCGCCTTTCCTGGGTGGCCTGGAGGAGAACCTTCAGGAAAGCTTTCCTGAACTGTGGGGCCACATGTTTTCTGATCTGTGACATCCTCCTGGTCTTGGCAGAATCTGCAGCTCTTTAAAAATGGCATCCAGACCTTCGAGCCTATGAGGTAACGGCGGAGTTGGTGATTTCCTGCCTGCGCCCACCAAGACATTCAGTGAGGTCCTCACAGATGCATATGTAATGAGCTGAACAGCGCAAGATCACGTGCAGCCAGCCGTCCCACCCCACCGTGGGAATCACTCTCACTTCTGCACCTGCCACTGAACTTGGACTTCAGAATGGGGGATTCTAGCAGCTGTACCTAGCGTTTTGTAGTTCTTAGATTCGACAAAGATAAAATAGGGGCAAAGCCCTTAATATTAGATCTCTATCACCACAGTGCTGCCCCACGATTTCCGAGGCTTCCCCCAACTTAAGTTACTATTTCTGCACCTGGAGTCGGCACAGGTCCAGCGCAATCATAATCACAATGGACGAGAGAGTGATTGAAGCCCCAATTTCCTTTGCACTGGTCCAAGTGGAGGGGCACCCAAAGTCAAAACTGGCATTGGGCCTTGTGTCAGGACACTTGTGGAAAGCAAGGGTCCAGTACAGCATGAAGAAGAAAATCCTAGTTACTGGTATGGTGATCTTTAGACCTCAGGCCATTAGGCTGCAATTCTCTTAATTCAGCCTGTCTGCTCCCAGTGGACCTGTGCCAAGAGGGTACCTGAAATGGCCCAATCCAAGAAAATTAAGGCCACTTCTCCCTTTAGCTCAGGTATTCTGTGCCTAACTGGGCAACGAGAGAGGGAAATCAGCTCTGATGTTTTGTTACTAGTACAGAGAGATTCTGTTCCCTCATTTACACCACAATAAATAATGGCACAAGTGTTTGCAGCTGCATATAAGAATTTTTAGTCTCTATTCAACAATAATGAAATGAAATAATTTACAATCAACTGCAGCTATTGCCTGCTTTTATTGCAGTAAGTCTCGGAAGTTTTTCTAATTTAAAATAGAAGGCTTTATAGGAGCGATGAGACTTTTCAGTGCATCCAACAATTTTATTTGCTGCACTGTTTTAGGTAAATACTGTAGGAGTCAAATAAAAAGCTTTTTTTAAGTGGAACGCGCAGCATTTTAAAATCAGATATCAATTGAGACTATGTATGGCTACAATGTGAAATAATAGCAGCAAGTGACAGCTGCCTTAAAAAGATACTAACATTCCTCACCAAACTGAATTGGGAACTGAAGCCTAACAAGCTGCAGGATTCTGCCCCCAGCAAGCTGGCAGGTTTACTGCTAATGTGTTCCAAGCAATAAAAATTGCTGCCAGGACATTTAAACAAGCTTTCAACGTACAAAGCTGATTCAATATTAGAAAGTCTCATGGTCAGTACCTGGTAACAAAGGAATTGTTGCACTATAACAGATGAACAGATAAGTGAATCATCTGGCAGATGAATAAGTTTATCCTGGGAGAAACTGCTTTATACAGACCAAGTTGGTTTGAGGTCAAATCCCAAGTAGGTGCTGTCCTCAGCTGGGGCAGGAGTAAAAAGAAAAAAAAAAGTTGCATTTATTTTTCTCATCTCTCAGAAACATCTAAAAAAAACTATATATATTGTTACATGGACAAGGACTGCAGTTATTTTTCCAGACACTAGAGTTTTCCATGCTTTCCTTCTAATAAAAGCCATAGCATCTGTAAACATCTATCTGAGGCACCAGAACAAAAAGACAGGATCTCAGGTTAAACTTTCATCCAAAAGACAGCACCTTTGACAATACAACATTCCCTCAATTTGCAGTTGCTTCCAATGAACTAAACAGGCACCACTTAGAGAATGAGACATGTTCCACTGGCTCATGTTTCAGTCTCTGATTTCCCAGGCTATTCCATCATACTTGGAATGGACATATCAAGTCCCACTTATCCTTGCTGGCTCCCCATTCCTCCAGCATATTCATTTCAAAATGTTCCCTCTTGATTGTAAATCCTACATTAACATCACACCACCTTAAATTTTGCATCATCCTCTAGTCCTGTGTCCCAACCCACAACTACTTATATTCAATAGAGTCCATCACATGGCGCTAACAGGGAAGGTCTTTACCCATAACCAATCCTGCCATCCTCATTGACACAACAGAACGTTTCAGCGAACTAAAATATAATCAGCATGCAAGTCTATACATAGATGTGAACTTCAAATTCTTCTGTCACTTTACCCTTTACCTAATTAACACTACAACCATCATATCAGAGAGAAGGGACAATTAACTATTGAATCTTGTGACTGACAAGTAGTTGGAACACCTATGATTTCTTCAGGAAGACAACTCCATTCAGAAGAAAATGGAAGAGGAATTAAGGATGCTGCAGGGCCAGCAGCTGGGATAGATTGAAGAGGAGCAACAATAACTCTTGCAACAGATGGCACAACAGGAGCAAAGCCTGGTTGTAATGGAGCAAAGAGTGTATCAGGCTGCTATTCCTCAGGCTATTAGCTTGGTGCAGAACGAAGGTCAAAATTACACTGTCCCGGGTATACTTAAAATGGATGAATGGATGAAAAAGTCATCTAGTAGATCTGATTTTTCATCCTTAAAATATACTTAATTCTTGCTGATTTGAAATCAGTTGATTTTATGAACTAGATAACCAAGCAAAATATTGTTTTCAGATTATCTTTACAGCACCTCCAGCATTATAAAAATGAATATTTCAAATATGAAATTAAAAACGAGCTGAAGCATTGAACAGCTTTTTTGCTAGAATATTTTCCAAATATGAGACAGTAAGAAAAAAAAGAGAAAATGGATGAAGGAACGGCACCCATTACTTCAGCGGAGACAGTGGGGTAGTGGTAGTGTCACTGGACTAGTAATCCAGAGACATGGGCTAATACCTTGAGGACACAGGTTAAAATCCCATCACGGCTGTTAATGGAATTTAAGTTCAAATAATTGCAATGCAGCCATGAAACTATCACCGATTATTATAAAAACCCATCTGGTTCATCAACACCATGTAGGGAAGGAAATCAGTGGTTGTTACCTAGTCTGGCTTACATTCTGGTTGGTGAATGAGGGTGGCAGGATTGGTTATGGGTAGAGACCTGCCCTGTTAGCCCATGTGATGGACTCTATTGAATAAAAGCAGTTGTGGGTTGGGACACAGGGCTAAAGGATGATACAAAGTTAAGGTCTACATGTGACTCCAGGCCCACAGCAATGTGGTTGACTCTTAACTCCTAGCAAGCTTGGTTCAAGGGAAATTAGGGATGGGCAACAAATGCTGGCCTTGCCAGCAATGCCAAATCCCATGAAAGATTAAAAGAAAACTTCCCCTTTCTTTTCTGATGCAGGTGTAGTAAACTGAAGGCTTTTGATCCAAGGGAGAGAAGTAGCAAGTTGAAGAGGTTCAGATGTGCAATTCCAGGCTACACTGGCAGAGTGCCTGAAGGCACTGCCACGCATGGTGAAGCAGAGAGAGGAAGGGATTGTGTAATGAACCATGCTTTGAATTAACAACACAATGGTAATGGGGCTGGAGAAGGTGCTAGAAGTTGGGATGGGGTGGGGCCATCATGTTGCAATTTGACGATAGAGAACCAGAATTTAAAAATTATTCTGAGGCACAAAATGCACAGTTAAAGTGAGAACAGGAAGGACGGCCTTCATTTGGAAAGGATAGCAGTTTTAGAATTCTGGATGAATTGGTGTTTATACAAACTTCAGCTAACGACAAGAACTATGAAAGTACTGAGGCTGGAAATGACAAAGGCATGAGAGAGGATTTCAGCAACAGAAGAGAAAAGTAGGATTTAAAAATTCAGCCTGATGTTAACACCAAGGATGCAGTGTCAGATTCTGTGTAAGCAAACAGTTGGGCAAGAAAATTAAATCAGCATTTCAAGATGCCAAGGTTGCAGCATCAAAACATAATAGTTTTATAAGTTCTAAGTAACCCAGTACTTGATGTCAGACAGCCATACTTCACAGCAACAATCATGGAATCACAAATAGTGGTGATGTCTTTTTTACCTCTAGACTATTCTATCATATTCCTGGTCACCCTTCCATGTTCTACTCTCTGTGAACCAAAGGTTATCCAAAAGTCTACAACCCATGTCCTAACTCTCACAACTCATTCACCCATCAGCTCTGTGCTCACTGACTTGTGCTGGCTCCTGATAAAACAACTAGATTTTAAAAATCCCATCCTTGTTGTCAAGTCCCTTCATTGCCTCGGCCTCCCCATCTCTGACATCTTCCAGCCCCACAAAGCTCCAAGATATTCACACTTATCTAATCATAGCATCCCTGATTTGAATTGTTTCACAGTTGGTGGCCATGTCTTCAGCTGCGTGGGCCCCAAGCTTCTTTACCTTGCTTTCCTCCTTTAAGACATTCCTTAAAAGCTACTTCTTTGAACAAACTTTTGATATCTGCCCTAATATCTCCTTCTGTGACTCTATCTTATTTGGCTTTATGTCTCTGAAGCACCTCGGGACATCTGATTATGTTAAAAAAGTGAACATACATCACAAAGGACAGAAATCAATAAATTTGATCAGGGCAGTATCAAGGCTGGAAAAGAAGCAGTCTGAAGCAACTTAAATGGGGGGGGGGGGGTGGTGGTATTAATATCTAATAGGTTCTGTTAATGGATGTTAAGTACCTAGTAGTTTAAGGTAATGAGGTGAATAGGTGTTGGGGACTGATTATATACACATCTGAGTATAATTAACTAAAGAGTCAGCCAGCACTGGAGACTGTGTTAGAATGGAGAAGTAAGCTCTGTTGCAAGCAATAATCAGCCTCAATCGAAGCATCCTAGTCTTAGTGTCTTCTTCACAACCAGGCTTGGGAGTTTCCTCTATTATTGTTAGCAGAGGATGGTTGCCTGAAAGTGGACTAAGATTTACTTCCAAATATTAGGTTAGAATTGGAGGTTTTTTTTGAAAGAAGAGTGTATTTGGTGTGTATCTCTGAAGAAAGATGACTGAAACCAGGTATAGGGTGGCAGCATATATTTTCCACTACTGTTTTGTGACATGGAGTCTTATGATCAATGGAAAAATAAAGTCGATGCATGGACATGGGTTACATCTCTAATGTAAAGAAAGCAAGCGATAAGTCTAGCAGTTTCGCTTCCTGTCAGGAGTGAGATCAGTTGCAAAGTGTTATCGGAACTAGACACTCAGGAACTGGACAATGAAGGATAAAATTCATATGAAGGATGACTTATTGAATGCCTATAAGGCTTGGTCAGACTTTGATATATTTAGGAAAATGGATGATTCTTTCATAGAGGAATACATCATAAAGCTTAGCCAACTATATGCAAGTTTGCAGCAATTCCACTTGGAAATTCCAAAATCAGTACTTGCCTTTAAATTATTGGACTGTGCTAGGGTATCAAACATGGATAGGGTGTTGTTTTTAACCGGAGTTAGATCCAAAGAGAGAGAAACACTTTCACATCAAATGTCCGAAGCCTTAAAAAAAAATTGAGAAAACATTCATTTCCAGCCACTTTTATGGTGCAAATGGGCTCTTTAGCAGTGACACCAAAGATGAAGGATACAACGCTAGCAGCATTTAGGGACCGATCGAATACGCTAGTCTTGTTGAGGATATTAGTGAAAGTTTTGATATTTGTAAGTATAGCAGAATGCCATCACAACTAGTAGTAAGTCTTCCATTGGTGAGAGACTTTAATGAAACTGTAGGGATGGACCTCTGGTATGGGGTAAAGAAAAAAAATCTACATTTTGTAGGCTTAGCGAGTAGATTTAGTGTGGCAATGGTAATTTATAATAAAGGCAAAAAAAGTAATGATCAATAGAATCACAGAATCACACAGTGCAGAAGAGGCCCTTTGGCCTATCGAGTCTGCACCGACATGTGAGAAACACCTCACCTACCTACCTAATCCCATTTACCAGCACTTGGCCCGTAGCCTTGAATGTTATGACGTGCCAAGTGCTCATCCAGGTACTTTTTAAAAGGACGTGAGGCAACCCACCTCCTCCGCCCTCCCAGGCATTGCATTCCAGACCGTCACCACCCTCTGGGTAAAAAAGTTTTTCCTCACATCCCCCCTAAGCCTCCTGCCCCTCACCTTGAACTTATGTCCCCTCAAGACTGACCCTTCAACTAAGTGGAACAGCTGCTCCCTTCCGCCCTGTCCATGCAGATGGATTGGAACGGTGATGGGAGCATCAGCTAAATTCTTAACAGACAATGGAGGAGAATTTGCCAATGATGAATTCAGGAGTATGTGTGGAAATTTGAATATTGTAGCAATGCATACAGCAGCAGAAAGTCCTTTTAGTAATTAGAGAAATCACAGTGATTGACGAAATGCTCGGAAAAATTTTAGCTGACCAACCAAATTGTAAATTGACAACCGCTCTAGCAGTACATGCAAAAACCCTGTACCAGATGGTTGGGGGCTACAGCCCCTATCAATTAGTTCACGGCAGGAATCTAAAAATACCTTCAATAATGTGGGACCATCCCCCAGCTTTGGAGGGGACTACCATTAGTTCCATTTTTGCAGGCTATTTGACTGCCATGAATGCAGGGAGGAGAATATTTGTTAAGGCAGAGGATTCGGGGGGAAAAAAAAAAAATCAGGAGAGCTTGAGGTATTGAATCCGGCCACCAGAAATGTATTTTTTGGCCTGGGGACAGGATGTATTATAAAAGAGAAGAAGGGCAGAAAGAATGGAGAGGCCCAGGAAAAGTTATAGGCACTGATGGCAAAACAATAATCTTGCAACACAGTAACCAAACTGTTTGAGTATATTCCATGTGGCTTATTGGTACTGATTACACATTGGAGCCTGAACAGATGATGGAAATTGAAGATGCATCATGCACTTTGCACACATATATGCCGTTTGAGAATTTTCCTAACAATTTTAGTGACATACCCTTGTGAATGTAAATCCATTGACATCAAAGCAGCATTTTTATTTGGGGAACAATTTCAAAGAGGGATTCTTAAAGCCTTCAAAAGAAGCTGGAGGTACAGAGGGGAAATTATGCAGGCTAAGTAAGTGTTTTAAGGGTTAAACAATGCATCCGGAGTTTGATATTTTTCAGTTAGGTTGTCCTACTGAAAGCCGGTTGTCTTCAGCAGATCCAGCAATGTTTTATTGGAATGAAGGAAAAGTAGCAGATATTTTTTTTAATGCATGTAGATCTCATGGCAGGGGGTGGGTCTACAACATTTAATAATTTTGTGATAGATAAAATGATAAAAGGAATTCAAAATGGGAAGTCAGGCTTCTGGAGCTTAAGTGTAAAGGCTTGGACATGAGGCAGACAAGTTGGGTATAATACTAACTCAACAGTCCTACCTAGAGAATATTAATAGGATCCTGATAAATCAGGCCAGATCCTCACAAAAGGAAGATTCTGCAACCAAGGAAGAAGCAGGTCAATTAAGAAAAACGTAATTGGGGAATTAAACTGTTTATGTACGCAAAATAGACTGGATGTGTGCTAAGGTGTATTAGAGTTGAGCATCATGCTGAAATGTGCTACTATTGGGGAAGTGCTAAAGGCAAATAAGACATTGAAGAAATTAAGTTTGGGAGAATGTACACTCAGATTCCCAGGCCTGGATTATACAGGAGGAATGAAATTAGTCATTTTCAGTGATGCCTCACATGCTAACCTTCCCACTAGTTATTAGAGTATAGCAGGATTCATTATATTTTTAGTGGAAGGAAACAATAAATGTTGTACATTAGCATGGGAATCAAAAAAAATGAGTAGTTAAAAGCACCTTAGCTTTTAGCAGAGACACTTACAATGATAGAAGTGACATATGTGGCTATATATTTAGAGTAATTTAAAGGAACTCCCACATGAGGGACAATCGAGGGAAAATTGTGCCTATAGAATGCAATATAGATAACCATTTGCTCTGAGACAATGTCCAATTGACAAAGTGTCATGAAAAAGGTTGAGGATTGATCTCAAGTATAAAAGATGTTGGAAAGGAAGGAGATTACAAAAATAAAACGGATCGAGGCAAGTCAAATTGTTTCACAAAAAGAACTGCCTGTCCAAAGAAATTGTTGAATATCCTCAAAAAGTTAATGGCTTATAATGGGTTATGAGAACATAGAAATTTTCATGTTGTAACCTTATTAAAATTGTATTTGTTTTCAAGACAGAAAACAGAGTATGTTAAAGATTGATTGTATAATAAGATAACATTATCATTTTGTATCTTTTCTTATGAATAGTTTTGTTTGCATATCAATTTAATTTAGAAGAGGGGAACCTGTTGGTATCTAATAGGTTCTGTTGATGGATCTTAAACTACTAGTTATTAAGGTAATAAGGTGAATAGGTGTTGGGTATTGATTAATTATAGTCAGATGTGTACACAAAGAAAGAGTCAGCCAGCATTGGGACTTGTCATGTCAGAGTGGAAAAGTAAGCTCTGTGGCGAGCAATAAACAGTCTACCCAAAGCATTCTAGTCTATGTCTTCTTCACAACCAGGCTTGGGAGTTTCCTCTAACAGGAGGGGGTTCAAAATCATACATTCGAAGTCTTTAGGGATAAAGACAAAATGGAAGTGTTGATATTTAAAGGGTCAAGAACAGGCTTTTTAAGAAGGGATGGCTGAAATAATAAATGAGAGACATTACACAAGCATTGCCTTAGTGGATGGTAATTACATAGATCGTCTCAGAATAAAAGGTGGTTGGGGTTATCCAAATAAATTAATGTGTTGAAAGACGGGGTGAAATTTTAACTTCATCCAAACCTAATCCTTCGCAGAGTTAAAATTGGGCCAATGAAGTAGCGATGTGCGAAACTAAATTGTTGAATGGGTGTTAGTGAGGCCCCAGCAGGCAAACAAACAGATTCAATCTTCAAAACAAAGTCCATGAGTTCACTGCATTGGGTGTCAAAGGTGAGGGCACAATAGAAGTGGTTTGTCGAAGAAGAGAATAGTAGTTTTAGGATTGTCCTTGCCCTTCAATGTGAACTTGAAATAACGACAGTGAGGGAGAGACATAAGGAAGAGGAAGAAAGCAAGAGAATGTGCGAGTGAGATGGGTGACAACCAACACAGCTTCAGAAGGTGAAGCCAGATGCTTTTAGGTGGAAAAGCCCAGTCAGGCTGGTCACAGGTCATTTGAGCTTAAGCTTGGACCTGGAATTTTAAGTTGCAACAGTGCCTCCTGTACCACAAACAGCAGCACAGATGAGAAACTATTTGGGATTTGGTGGAAGGAAGATGTCAAAAGCAAAACAGATGTTCAGTGTATTAGAGGCAGAGAAAAAGATAGAAGGAGGAGATGTGGATGGTAAGGTAGCAGGAGGAAAGAGACAGAAATGACAGTTTTATTAGGAGGCGGGAAAACCTCACATGTTGACAGGGTGACCATGGGAGAGTCAAACATGCAGCATAAAGTTTAAAGGTGGACAGCAAAGTTGAAGGTAGGGCAAGTCCAGATGCAAGGTGAGGTCAGGGGCAGTGAAGAGTTGCTTGATGCAAGGATTCTGGCAAACAAGTTACTGGCAGGACTGACAAGGATGACAGGAGACAAGGAGCTTGAAGAAAATATGTTGAGCTAGTAGAAGGTAAGGTGCTCAAAATGTGAGAAAAATGCCAGAGGACTAAATAGACAGATCAAGATACTATCTGAAAGTAACAGCCCATAACATTACCATCTAGGACAAGAACATGGGTTGGCAGGACTTTATTCCCCAGAGGCCCTGTACCATAATGAATTGTTACAAACAGTATTAAATTGAAATACAATAATGTCACACATTTACATAATATAAAATATTAAGACGGGACACAATACATCAAACCTCATATATAATCATATCATGTATAATAGCTAAAACAAGATGGTATTTTCTCATTAATTAGTAAAATCTGTTCTAATCTAATACGAAAGCTGTCATTCGCAGTTCCATTATTATTAAGCACAAATGCTACACAGATCTATTTAGCAAGCCAACCTCTTGCTTACACTGATACTTAAATGTAATTTTATTAACATGTAGGGTGAAGTGGTCTTATAGCAAGCAAACATGATAAAAGTAGCAGTTACCCTGACAGTTTTCAAAAGTATAAAGCTATCAACAGCTAAGAATTATAAATATAAACAATTTCAAAAAGTAGATCATCATAAACAATTCTTTCATATTGCACATTCTTGATCTCTCAAATGTACAGGGTATGCCAAAGCAGCTTAACTTGTCTCAACAATAATCACAATGTTTCCTCTGGGCTTATCAGCAAAGTTTTAAGTGGAAATGTGCCAATTTCTCAAGAGCAAGAATACTGTTTAGTTGAAATTTTATTGTGGCTGATAGAAAGTAATATTATCTATAGAATTACCTCTATGAAAACTTTGAAAGTAGTTGTTAATGCCAACCTTTATTTTTAGCACCAATAATCATTCTGAAATGTTCAATAAATGACTCCAAATCACAATAATTACACAATTAAAGCTATCTGAATATGACAACATTTTAGCAGTACTGACAATAATTGAATCAGCAATTGCACAGCATTGTAAAAAATAAATCTCATTATAAATGGATCAATTCTTCTGATTTTAAAATACTTAACGAACAAGGGTGTGACATTGTAATGTGAGCTTGTGCCGGTCAATAACTGAAAAACTAACAAAATTCCTATGGTTGGATCAAATATATCATATGCCTGATTGAGTAACAGGTAGGAAAAGACATAGATTAAGGAATGTTTATTACAACACACAAGAAAAGCATCAACCATTCAGAGAGAGGAAGCAAGAACTTGACTCTTAGCTACATAGTTCAATTCTCCAACAAGACAGGCTGCTCAGAGCCATCAGCCTTCCAAGGTGAACTGCAAAACAAACTCTCACCAGGTCTCAATCAAAACAGTCTTTTGAACATTCTTCTTGAACCCTCACTTCTGGGTTGATCTTCATAAAAGCTACTAAAGATTGGTTATTTCTTGCCCCTTCCTAAAGCTTAAGGATATGCAGGCTCCTTAATGGCAAGTTATGCTTATTACTAGGAGTTCAACCTTTTCCCATCTGGACTGCCAGGGATAAAATACCTTTTTTTAAAAAAAAGTACAAAGAAAAATAAAACATTAAAATTAACTTAACTCCTAACCTTGCAAACCACACAAGACATTGTTTTCCTTTCAACCAAGAAGCAATCTTACATAAAGATTGGCAAAACAACCTTCAAAATGTTCCTCTGCAATTTTGAGAACACTGCCTTTTAAAAAAAACCAAAAAAATGACCATTCACCGTGGAGTGTTTAGGAAAAGAAAACAAGGATGATTTCAGGTCCTGAAATAAAATTATGGTTCTCAAAAATTGAGCTAAATTTTCAGAGGAAGAGGGATTAAGGCACAAATCTTGAGACACAAAAAACTGATGAAAGCATGTTATTAATTTATTGTGATCCCAGAACTAGATGACAAGCAGAGACTTAGCAGCCTCAAGTGATACCACGGATTAATAAAATGCCTTTCTCCCTACTAGTGGCATGAACAATTGAAAGACCTCTAGCAACACGTACGTATAAATATTCATCTTAAACACACTGTATAAACAGATGATGCTTTAAGCACTGCTGGAGCCATAGATCAAGCTACCCAAATTCTACAACATTTAAGAAGCAGAACTGTTGGTATACTATTGTAGCTCTGCTCCATTACCTTCACAAGTTGGAGAAATCTCAGTTTTACTGTCTTGGAGGTTTACTAGAGGGTTGGTTACCATCTTCCCTCTGGAAATAGAACAGTTTGCATAGGAAAGCACAAGAGAACAGGACCCATTTGGTTAAATCTTCCAATTGTGTTTCTGGTCACCTCTTGCCAAGTAGGAATGCACATCAAGAAATTCTGCAACTTTACTCATGATTTTTCAACCATTCAGATATCTGATCAAGATTTCTGACGTGCAGTGAATGTGGAAAGTTCACAGAGAGCACAATTGGAAATGGACCCATGTTCCACATTTTTCCAGCTTTATTGCTTTGCTTTTAAAAAAAACCACCAGCTCCATAATTTTGCATCCCAAGTCTTCCAATAATCAAGCTCTTACTTCATACCATACAATCAGGACTGTCAAGTTTTGACATACAATGTAACCATTCAACGGTGCTGAGAGGAGAAACAGACCCACTATGAACCATACTTAACCATTTACCAAACAGTTAAAGCTAAATTTTAAATAAAAATGTGAAAAGAATGTTTATAATTGAGCTCAAGGTTGTAATGAGATGATGGATGACACACACCTCAGGGTTTGCCAGGGCGATTGTACATAACCAGCCATTTTCAATCTCTGATTAGAATGGGCATATTAAATGTTAAAATTGAAGTAGGCAACATCCACAGAAAAAAGAATCTAAATTTTAATCATGTAGGACTGGAGAAAAGGGGAAGATCACTTGAGGGAACCAGAATTTGGAGGGGTAACCAGATCCACAGGGTATACAGAATCTGGGCCACATAATACAATGCGTGAGAAAGTCTTAAAATCACTCTCCCTATGCCTGTTGACAGTTTTGGGGGCATGACTGGGACAGTCCTGTAGCTACCATGGAACTTCACCAATTCTCCTGGGACTCTGCCGCACATATCCCTGTTGTGATCCCTTCCAAAAGGTCCAAGAAGATTCCCAGCATTAGGTAGTCAATTTTAGAAGGAATTAATTTCTGTTAAATGTCTGGCCATTTCTCCCTTCAGGGATAATAAAGCAGAAATTTTTGCATTTGCTCTTAAGCAGAAGGGTGATGCTTTGAGTTTTCTCAATCCAAATCAGGCTGGCATCTCTTAAGCCTGTAACTCTTTCGAGTACAAACCCGTTTCCATCTGTTTCAGATGAAGTTACATTGTTTCATAGCTTGCCATTGTGAGATTTGAACTCTTGATCTTGGGGTTGCAAGCCCAGTACCATAACCACTTGGCTATTTAGAAGCATGGGACACATATTCTACTTAAATGATCTTCTCCTTTGATTTGGGACCCACCATGCTGGATGCCATTGACGGGAGGAAATGGCAGGTGTCTTAGACTTTCAACATTTTCTAGAATGGTTAGAATCATCATCATAAGAAAACCAATGACTGTGCTATGTACTATGAGACAACAGGAGATAAAAGTATCACCTTTACAACATTCAAATGCCTCTTGAATGATTTCAGAGCCTTTTGCTCCATTACTCTACCAAAATGTCATTTTGTTTTTTTTATTAATTTTTGTGAAGCAGTGCTTCCTGGCACCAGTCTTTAGAATTTAACTATCAACAGTTCGTACCCTTTTCACCCCTCCACCCCCTCATTGCATTGCTTCAAAATTCAACTCAGCAATCAGCCTCATGGCTCTTCTGTGCTGTGTCTCCATGTTAATTACTGCAATGACTGCACCCTGCATACAACTGTAGTGACTTCAGGTTCCCACATAAGTGGCCACAGCTTAGGAGGGAGGTGAAAGGCTTTTTTAAAAAAACATTTAATTTATACTTGTAACAGAAGAGTAAGCTTGCATTCAGTTTTGGATGGTCCCTCTGGTCTGCAGACTCTTGGCGTGGTTCTTGGTTATTCAACAAACCGTAGTAGCACTCTGGTACTTGCTTAACACCTGTTTATTAGTATTAAATCTAAACAGGTTACAGAGTAGGGATGTTGCTCTTGAGCATGGTGTTCCAACATCTTGAGTTTAACACATGACTGATTGATGTCAGTGATACATCATCTACATCGTACATCAGCATATCCATTGTTAACCATTTATACTACACCTGCCACCTCCTCCCTCGCCCCCCAATTATTCTATCCACTTTTTGAAACAACAATATGAAACTATGTCTAACTATTTACAGAAACGCAGTGCAACTCCCTTTTTACAATTACAGATTCTACCCAACTCCAACAACTACTCTCTCCCCCTCCCCAAGTCACAGTCCTGAGGGATTCAGCTTCCCACAGTATTCTCAGCCATTAGGGAAGATGATGTCTTGGAGACATGTGGGCTTTCTTCCTCATTTGGGAGGACATTAGCAGAATGGGACAACAACTTTGCAGCGTTGCTGGTAAGCACAGTGTAGTTTCAGGTCTACTGAACTGCAAGGATAATGAGATAAAAACAAAAAAACTGCGAATGCTGGAAATCCAAAACAAAAAATTCTGTTTTTGTTTTGCAAGGATAATGAGTCATTTGCAACAAAAGACTGATCCAAGAGAGAAGACTGAAGGGCATCAACTTTTGGACTCTCTGGGATTGGAGGAGAAGAAAATCAGGACTCTGGAACATGCTACTCCCTCGAAGCACACAGAAGATGAATGATCTTCAATTTCAGTGAAACCTCGCACAGCTGCATTATTCTGTGCTGCAAAGACAGAAAAGATTTTGAAAACTTGTTTTCTTAATTTATTCACAGGACGTGGGCATTGCTGGCTAGGCCAGCATTTATTGCCCATCCCTAATTGCCCTCGAGGAGTTGATGATGAGCTGCCTTCTTGAGCCACCGCAGCCCATGTGGTGTAGATACACAGTGCTGTTAGGGAGGGTGTTCCAGGATTTTGACCCAGCAACAGTGAAGGAACAGCGATATATTTCCAAATCAGAATGGTGAGTGGCTTGAAGGGGAACATCCAGGTTGTGTTCCTATGTCTGCTGCCATTGTATTTCTAGGTGGGGTAGCGGTCATGGGCTTGGAAGGTGCTGAGGAGCCTTGGTGAATCCTGCGGTGCATCTTGTAGATGGTACACACTGCTGCTACTGTGTGTCGGTGGTGGAGGTAGTGAGTGTTTGTGGATGGGGTGGCAATCAAGGGGGCTGCTGTGTCCTGGATAGTGTCAAGCTTTGAGTGTTATTGGAGCTGCATTCATCCAAGCATGTGGAGAGTATTTCATCACACTCCTGACTTGTGCCTTGTAGATGGTGGACAGGCTTTGGAGAGTCAGGAGGTGAGTTATTCATCGCAGGATTCCTATCCTCTGACCTGGTCTTATAGCCACAGTATTTATATGGCTAGTCCAGTTCAGTTTCTGGTCAATGGGTACCCCCAAGGATGTTAATATTGGGGGATTCAGCAATGGTAATGCCATTGAATGTGAAGGGACGATGGTTAGATTGTCTCTTGTTGGGGATGGTCATTGCCTGGCAATTGTGTTGCACGAATGTACTTGCCACTTGTCAGCCCAAGCCTGGATATCGTCCAGGCCTCCATGTCCAAATGCAGCATGTGAGGAGTCACAAATAGTGCTGAACATTGTTCACTTCTGACCTTTAATTGGTAGGAGTGTCATTGATGGAGCAGCTGAAGATGGTTGGGCCTAGGACACTACCCTGAGGAACTCCTGCAGTGATGTCCCAGGATGGAGATGAATGACCTCCACCAACCACAATCATCTTCCTTTGTGCTAAGTATGGATCCAACCAGAGGAGAGTGTTCCCACCTGTTTCCCATGGACTCCAGTTTTGCTAGGACTCCTTGATGCCACACTTGGTCAAATGCTGCCTTGATGTCAAAGGGCAGTCACTCTCACCTCAGGAGTTCAGCTCTTTTGTCCATGTTTGAACCAAGGCTGTAATGAGATCAGGAGCTGAGTGGCCCTGGGAGAACCCAAAATGGGCATCAGTAAGCAGATTATTGCTAAACAAGTGCCACTTAATAGCACTGTTGATGACCCCTTCCATCACTTTATCGATGATCAAGAATAGACTGCTGATTGGGCGGTAATTGGCCAAGTTGGATTTTCCTGCTGTGTGTACAGGACATAACTGGGTAGATGCCAGGTGTTGTAGTTATACTGGAACAGCTTGGCTAGGGGCACAACAAGTCCTGGAATACAAGTCTTCAGCGCTATTGGTGGAATATTGTCAGGGCCCATAGTCTTTGCACTATCCAGTGTTTTCAGCTGTTCCTTGATATCACATGGAGTGAATCAAATTGGCTGAAAACTGGCACGTGATGTGGGGGACCTCCGGAGGAAGCCGAGATGGATCATCCACTTGGTACTTCTGGCTGAAGATTGTTTCAAATGCTTCATTCAGCCTTATCATTTGCACTGATGTGCTGGGCTCCCCCATCATTGAGGATGGGGATATTTGTGGAGCATCCTCCTCCAGCGAGTTGCGTAATCGTCCACCACCATTCATGACTGGATGTGGCAGGACTGCAGACCTGAGATTCCAACATATATGGACGAAGGAGGAAAAAAAAGACAAAACTCCAGTAAGCCTTTCGGGATGAGAGATGATTTCCCAAATGGTAATTTGGAAGGAATGTCTACTTTATGTAAGCAGTGATAAGAGAGCCACACTTCTCTCTGCTTGAGGCTGCTCCACCCTGGGCAATGGGAAGAATTACTGGGAATATGGAGACTAGTTAGCACCATCTTCTGCAATGGGACGAATTTCAACGACAAAATGGAGATTAATTTCCTGTAGATAATTAACTCAGGCAAGTTGGCTTCACAGAATTGCTAAAAAGATTCTGCCACAGCTTCTGTGCTGATATACAGCTCTACAGGGAAGAAAACTCTCATCTGGGACTGAAGTATGGGCTTCAATTGACTTTCACTCCTGGAAGTTACCAGCTCTCTGGCAGTGCGAGCCTCCATAGATGGTAGAATGAGGCAAAGCATTCTCTCTGGAAGACTCTTCATGGCCATAGACTAGGTATTGCATTGGTAGGTTCAGTGGAACAAAGATTTGAAACACAGCTAACTCCTCAAACATAAAAGCAGAGACTTCATATGGTGCATCTACTGATTGGAAAGATGGACCAAAATCTAGGATCTCATCTTCCAACAGATCCCTCAATGCTGCAATGGTTTCTTCCTCATCACTTTCTTTAGAAAAGGAGCCAACTCAGGTCCAGCAAGTCTTCATGCAGCTGGTCACTGTCCACCACAGTGCCTTCTGTGTCTGCCACCTCTGCCCTACCTTCATGAAGAGCTGAGATTTTCATAACCTCAATCTCCACCCAGGATCTAGTGGATGGTATCTGTGAAAGAAAGGAGCTTGCTGCTGATTAAATAAACCTCCTCAGCTGCTGTAGGCTGAAGTTCCACTAGTTCTAAATAATAAAAAGGTTGAAGATTGCACCATGAACAACACTGAGTTGTTCAAATGCTGGGCATCAACTGGTTGTTCCAGAATTCCTGGAAATATGCCAACATTTCCACTCAAGTATGTGCGTTGATTGTGGACATAGAAATAATCAGCGACCTGTCACTGCCTGTAACCAAGAGGAGCAGTTATCCTGCCTTTGATTGGAAGGTTTGTGCCACCTGGACCCAGTAATTTGATGTTTGATGGGTGAAGGGGTATTGGGTGCAGCCAGCTCCAGTATCAATTTTAAAATTGGTATCAAAGCTTTTTAACTTTCACTGTAACTGGCCAATAGTCTTGACTAAGACCATTAACATCCCCTAGAAACTCCAACTACATCTTTGTCTTAATTTCCAATTTCTTGGATGGAGTGTCTTTCGTAAGTGTTTCTTGTCTTCTACCTCAAAGTTGTTGGATTTGCAGAAAAGCCTGAATGTCCAGTTTTCCCACACTGGAACCATTCCATGCCCCCTTCTGGGCAGTCCTGGCAGCTATCATGGTTCTTTGCACTACAGTGTAAGCATCTCAAAATGGCTGCCTGTGTGGAGTTTCTCACCCTTTTACCTGGTTTGATGGGCTTTCTTATGGTTGGGGCTGCTGCCCGTGGGCCTATCCACTCAATGGGTTCATGTGAAGCCTCAGAGCCATGCTGAATTATAGCCCAGTTAAATACTCTAAGCTTGGCCTGCCACTGGACCACTTCATCTAAAATAAAGGTCATCTTTGGTCTGCAGAAAGTCAGAGAGCTTTTTATCTCGGATGCCCATGACTATGTGATCACGGATCAGCTCATCCTTCAGCATCCCGTGTCTGCAAGGACTAGCTAAGCAATATAGGTTAGTGAGAAATAATTTAATTGACTCCCCAAGTCATTGGGGCCTTTGATTAAAACATGCTTGCTCTATAACTAAGTTTTGCTTTGGGTTAAAATAGGTGTCAAAAGTTTTGAGAATGATCTCAAAGTCCGTGGTGAACTCTTCCCCTCCCTGCCTCAGGAGGGCATAATCTGCTACTGGGCATACAACATAAAGGAAGGAACTGACTTGATGCTTTCGCTCTTTTGTGAAGGTCTGACTCTGCTCTATCAAAGGGAATGGCATTTCCATAACTCCCACTTCTGGCCTATTTTTAGGCTCTCGAGACAGTCAAACAGGTGGGGTAGGGGCAGGAACTGCTCACTGGGTATGTTCTTCATTGCCTCTCTCCAGTTTCCCACCTCCTTCCGTCAGGTTGCAAGTACAAGCTGCTATCAAGTTTTTCTTCATTCTGTGGTTCTGTCAATAGCACCAATGCATTTTTTTTTATATTGATGTCTCCATTGCTGCCACATGTTTTGCATGGTCCCTCCATTGTTTGGACATGGTTCTTGGTAATTGGACAGACTGTAGTCATACTCTGGTACTTGCTTAACACTTGTTTATTAGTACTACATTTAAACAGATTACAAAGTAGGCATGTTGCTCGAGTATGGTGTTTTCCAGCCCGCCCCCCCTCTCTCTCTGATACATCATCTACTTCATACATTAGCCTATCCATTCTGTTAACCCTTTATATTACACATACTGTTACAGCATAGAGGCAGGGAGAGGTTAATGTTATTTTTACTCCTGCATTAGCGGGCAAAATAGCAGGTTGACAATTGGAGTTTTAGAAGCCTATTTATCAATGATCCCATTTTCATAGAAGCAATTAGCACTATTTTGTAATCAATCTGCTGCATAATGCTTCTTTAAACTGTGATAATATTGTTAATAGAACATACTGGGGAGATCTTTAATAATGAGGCAATTAGTGTCCTAAATGAAAGAAAACTCAGGCAGAGGGCATTCTTCCCAATTTATAAACATCAACTCCCTTCAGCAGTGAGTGTATTGAGAGCAGGAAGCAAATACGAGCATGCTCCCCACACCCCAGTGTAAATTCTGGGGGCGAGTCTGCCTCCGCTTTGCCAGCTCACCCTGCTTTAAATTTTTCAGTCAACGACCCTTTGATTAATATGAGATGTGAGCTATGCCTGTCTCCAGGAGAACGTCCTGCCTCCAACAGCTGCTGGTCAACCGGAGACCAACAGCTCTACACTACACCAGGATCTGTGAGCACTGCTGATTTTGCAGGAGGAAAGTGAGCTCTGGATGCCCCAAAACCCAGACAAGTCCATGATCTTGTGGGGCCAGGTTGGCAGGCCCCAGTGAGGGGTTGGGGGAGCACACTGGACAATCAGGGGTTGGGGAAGGTGGAAGGATGGACACAGAGGCAAAACTGGTGGTGGTGGTGGTGGTGGTGGGGGGTTGCCCCAGAGAGGAGGAACCCCCCCAACCCCCTTCAATGACCAGCAGTTTGAAGGGTTAAACCTTTCGGACTAGGCATTGGGCACAAGCTAATCCCACCACCCATTAAATTGGACTGGCGGCAGGATGAAATACTTATTTGGACATTAATTGTCTACTGAAGGGCCTCAATTTGGCAGTCCACCCGACAGCTCCCCTGCTAACCATAAAACTGTGGTGGGGTAGGCACAGAGATAGCATGATGCCCTAATTTATGTGTCCTCCCACCGGTTTGCCTGCCTACAGGTAGCCCATAAAATTCAGCCCATGGCTCTTTGTCCCACATATTTGGAATTGTTCAACTTGGTTGTCACAATCTGGTTTTAGCAGGGAAACAATTGCAAAATTCAGATTCCTTGTTATTGTCAGGGGACAATAAAAAAAAAGATTTTCAATGCATAATAAACATTTTAAAATTCAATGGTACATCTAAAGTCAAAGCACCTTTGAAAAAAGCCTTTTTTGTTCAGAGAGGGTGAAGGAATATTTTATGACAATTTGATCATGTGCAAATGATGTGATGGTCCTTTTAAATATAATTTACATCTGCAAATCAAAAAGCTCATCGTCATACAGATAGCGTTCAATATTTATAACCATTTTAGTAACAAAATTATCCAACCAACCATTTTTAATGAATGGCAAATGCAGCTACATTAGAAAAACTTAAATTTAAAACTGATTTAAGGTTTAGTCAAAGAGAGGAGATGATTCTCGAGATTAAATATTGATGATAAAGCAGAATGAACAGGCTTTTCCCTTGGGTTGATTACACTAACTCCACTAACAGGATGTTCGGAGATGCATACTGGACCTCTCAATCATATCTAGAGCTGAGATTCCCTGGTGCCATTCATCCAGGGGACAAGAATCAATCCAGTTTTATAACATGCTAGCAGAACACAGCTTTACTTAGCAAGCTCCAGGGATGGTCTAAATTGAAGAGAAAAACAACCAGATAGACTAGTGATTATTGAAAATAGCAACAACTAAAGCCACCATAGACTCCCTCCTTATGAAAAAACAGGTGAACAAGTCTATGTGACATTAGCATTGAACAGACTCAAACTGATTCAATTCAGAATGGAACAGAAGACCCCATTTAACCATTGAAAAAGCTGGGCTCAATAATGGAAGCTAGTAATGAGGAGCAAAGAAAGGTGCACACCCATGCAGTTCAGATTTCTAAACAAAAAGTGGATGAAAGTATAAGTTTGGTTGCAAAACACACTGCAACTGAAGACTCCATAAATACGGATTCTGTGAATGAGCCTAAATGACTTGTTACAATTGAATAAATGGAAACACTACTGGGTCTGTTGTTAGGGGAAAGAATGGCCTGTGAGTAGAAAACCAGCAAGGCCTTCTGTCCTGCAACAGCAAAGAATCTTTGTACAGAAAGGCTGACGAGAGATTGACATGTAGAACTGAAGGGCAACTACAGACAAGAGAAATCTTGGAAGACCAAAAAAAACAGAACATATGACAACAGGGCTCAAAGGGTTAACTCATGAGGATCGGTTGCAGAAATTTGATTTGCATTCCCTTGAGTTCAGAAAGTTGAGGGTGATTTAATTGGTGAAGCTATTTCCTTGGATGGTGAATCAAGAACAGGGGGGAAACAATAGGGTTAGGCTACCCAGAAACAAGAAAAGCACTGTTTCCATTAAAAGGCTAGTGGGAATCTGGAATTCTCACCCTCAAAAGGCTGTGGATAGGTCAATTGAAATATAAGACTGAGACTTAACAATATTATCAGGCAAACGCATCAAGGGATAGGGGTCAAAGTCAAGTGAATGGAGGTGAGGTGTAGAGCAGCTATAATCTAATGGAATGATGAAACAAACTCAAGGGTTTGAAGAGTCCACTCCCACTCCTAGTTCCTAAGTAGCTGATTGAGATGAGAGAAAGATCGGAGAGGTCAAAGCCAAATCCAAGTTAACCACGTTGATAAAACAGTACAGCTACTTTAGTCAGGTTAAGACAGGGTTGGGGGTATGTTGCTGTATTAAATTTTTGAATGGATTTTTAAAAACTTTAAATTATGAAAAAGCTATTTGCAATGAATTATACACTCGTACATCTAAACAGAATTGAACATTATATTTAAATATCTGGGCTACTGAAATAATTAAAATGTTTCACGAAGCAATTGAAACTGCAGCCATATTGTGCACAACCACATTGGTATAAAGATTTTTTTGGATATGCACTGAGACAAAACCAGCACTAAAGCAAAGGGACAAGGGACACCCCCCCAAGAGGCCATCTTACATCAGTTGGGTTTCACAGCAGATAGACTGCAACTCCAGCATTGAATGCAATCAGTTTAGAAGCCACTGGCTATTCTATTCAGATTTATTTTAATGTTATGAGTAAGGACAACATAGGACCCACTTTCTCCCAACACTGAAGGTCAGCCAACCCAGCAGAAGCACACACATGGAGAGCTCATCTGGCAGGTACAATGAGAGTCAGAATGCAACATGACTCAGATCTTGGCAGCTGCGCTTTAAACTCCACAGCGATCATGCCAGACCAGAAACAAGTACAGCACTACACTGTCTCTCAATCGATGGGTATGGATGAATAAAACAATTTTATATTTCCAGCAGAGAATGTGCATCGGATTCTCTAAGCAGCACACCCCATCAGTACACTTCCCTACCGTCAACACCAGATCAATGAATTTGCCAAGTAATTTTGACAAAACCACAAATGGCTGCTGTACTTTCAGAGCATCAACTCCTGTGTAGTAATTATGGTTTTATTTAGTGTATAAATGCACCTTTAAGAGTTACACTTGTTAGGCAAGATCACATGATCTGTAGCAACCAACAGGAGTAGCAGCTCAGGCTACCTCAGAAGCCAGTGTAGAGATAGAGTTGGAGTTGAAAGCACACGTGCAGTTGGCGCTGAATATATTGTAAATAAACTTAACGTTTCCACCCAAGAAGTGTCTGCAGATCAACTCTATCATTGATAGTACAACTGAGCCACCCTACAACGTCCTCAATGTGAAGTTTCAACATTAAAAAGGTGGTACAGTGCTGAAGAGGTGTCCGACAATATCAGAGGACTGGATTTTTCTTCTCAGGGTGGGAAACAGAGGTCGGGTCTGTTTCCGGATGCCGAACCTGGCCAACCCGGAGGGGTGGCAGCAGTCAGTGATTTTCAAGGGGGCACTCCATTCATTGGCCTGGAGACAGTTTCACCGTCCAATTAAAGGATGGTGGGCAGGCTCTCAAAGCTGGAGGGCCAAAGACTTTCCACTTGAGGAGCAGCAGGTTGTAATGGCTGATAAGGGGAGAGGGCACTTCAACATGAAGAAGGTGCCTTCTCTGTAACATTTTTAAACCTTTAATTAAAAAATGGCTGTTGCAACCAGGCCATCACTTTGTGTGTGTGTGTGTGTGTGTGTGTGTGGGGGGGGGGGGTGGTGGATGAGGGGCTCCATAGGGTGGCCTGTGACTGATGCAGCATCCAGCCTCTAATTGCCCACCTCTATGCAGTTAAAATTAACACCCGCTGCCTCCAGGAACCTGACTGGAAAACCTGTTAGTTAGTTAGTTAGTTAGTCTCTTTTAATTGCCTTCAATTAGGCTCTTGGAGGAGGTAACCTTGCTGGCCACCAATCCTGCCTCTGCAAAATGGACCAGAGGCAGGATGGGTTGGGGACCTCATTGATCATAATGGAAATCTAGCTTGACAATTGTCAGTAAAGCACACCCATCTGGATTCCAGTTACACATTCCTTGCTGCTGCTTGATCTGTCATGGTACGTCACACTCGTCTGTCTTGTGCTATCCTCACACATCCACTGTAGCTTGTCTGTAACCACTGATGCCCCTCATCCACCTCTTTCTGCTTCCCGCCACTTTGCTCCAGAAGAAATTTTTGTAGGTTTTCAGCTCTGATCAAATGGCTGAAATACTGACATCCTTTGCAATAAACAAAAGTAGGAAGTACTCTCCTGCACTTGTGCAAGGTGTTTATATAAATGCACATCCTTCTAATGCCAGGACTCAAAGAGCTAACAACCACTGAAGTACTTCTTTAAAAAAATGTCATCATTGCTGCGGTGTAATCTGTACATAGCAAGATCCAAAAATCAGCCATGACTTAAATGATCAGTTCAATTATTCTAGTGGGCTGGCTTGTTGAATGATAAATATTGACCAGACCACTAAGCAGAACTTCCCTGCACGTAAATTCCATGGGATCTTTTACATTTACCAGACAGAGCAGTGTCTCACTCAAAAGACAGCACCTTCAACAGTGGAACACATGCCAAGCACTGAAGTGCCTACCTAAATATTGTGCTCAACTAGCTGGAGTGGTTCTGAGTTCACACATTTTAGCTCAGAGCTAAGAATGCTACCACTCTCCAAGGTACCATTCGCCCACAGCTGCTGTCCTCACTAAACTACACTGGCACGTCTTCAATGATTTAATATGCAGAAAATGCCATTCCTCTTTAAGGAGATACAGGCTACCTTTAATTGAGACCACAGACACTCAAATTTTTTATCCCCAAGGGCTGCCAACAAACAGCTCAGACAGTACTAGCAGCTCACCTGTCATAATTAAATGAGATACAAGCCATTCATTTGGCTGGTTAATCTCACCAACGTCATCACTATGGCCATTACTCCCACTTTCAGCACAAGTTAATTTCACCACCACCCCCACCTCAGTTTTTCATCAATCACTTAACTGGGATAACTAAAAATACAATATCTCCTCAGTAATGAAGAGCTTATCTTTCAAATTGCAAGTACTTTTCTCAAAAGACACACTTGAAGGTGAACACTATTGAATAATTCTCAGAGGAAAGGAGCCTCATTTCACATAGTAACTGAGTACATTTTCACTATTAACAGTGAGAACCATAAGGACCAACTGTCAGTAAGAGGTTTTTATCTAATTATAACTTGGAACCGAGACAACGGCCAACATTTTCTCACCACTAGAGTATAGGTTGGTAATAGCAACGCGAGGTGCCAGTAAGCTTTCAATTTTTTTTTTGCCAACAAAAAATCAGCCAGCAACGAGAATGACAAAATGTGACAGTTCTTATGCAATGCCACGTGTGCAATTTTAACACACTGACGAGATGTATGTGCCTATATTCCTAGACATCATTGCTTTAAGTAAAACAGAACATGCAAAACAGACAGCTAACCAGTGACACTGAAAAAGCAACTGTTAATTATAATTGTACCTTAAAAAAATACAAAACAGTGTATGGATTTGTGCCAGGACAACAGCTTCTCCTTCACTTTCCTCTCCACCCCCATCCCCACAAATTCATTGAAGTGGAGGGAATAGACTAATTAGGTTGCACTCAGATGCCAGAGATTGAACAAGACAGGCTCATCATAATCTGACACAATTTGGAGAGGGAAATTGAGATATGACGATATCTAAAGCCACTATAATTTAATCAGTGGCTGATAAAAGTAGCCACAACATCCATAATCATACCCCAGTCTTCTGGGCTCCTTTTGTTTTTGAAGATTACATCAATAATCACCCAGCCATGTGTAGATATATCCAGCAGCTTCACTGGTTAAAAAAAGCAGAGACATCTGTTTCTTTAAAACGATGCCATCAAAATTGAACTTAACAGCTCAGAGATGGGTGGGTTTCTCCAGGGGCTCTCAAAAACCATCAACACCACTTATTTTGAACTTCCTGCTTAACTAGCCTAAATTAAGCTACTCATTAAATATTGCCCTTTATCAATTTACAAAGAAATCATTAACCAAAGTACCCTCAAACCTTACTTCATCATTAGTAATAGAAAAATTATATATGTTTTGATTGGCTGGTGAGTACACAATGTCCAACGGGGAGTTTAAATTCTATGAATTCAATTTGCATTGTATGGAGCTTAAACACCAGCACAGACCAGGTGAGCGGATTCTGTGCTATACAATTGCGCCTTGGAATGTTTTGTGATGTCAAATGTGCTATATAATTGCAAGTTGCTTTGCTGTAATAGTAAAATCCACTAATGACCATAATGAGTTATTCACTAATTAGTTAACTATAGATTACAAACATTAAACCTCAAGAGAATAAAATAATTTAAGAAATATATGCATGCTAGTTCTGAAGTACAAATTGAAAACAGAACCAAAAATGGCTTCATGGATAGCTAGTGTCAAAGATTTAATCTGATTTTTTATTAAGTTGAAGTTAGTTAAGCATCTGTTTCAGAACTTGGACTCAAGGAAAACAATAAGTAATATCAATGTAACCCTATAATTTAAGTCATGCAAAATAAAATCTGAAATGTGTGCCTACTAAAAATAGATTACGGCACCAGCAACCTATCATTTTGATCATTTATAAAATGCTTCTCTTAATTGATTTTACAAAGCTACACTGCACATTCAATTACATCCATTTAATGAATGTCAGAATTATCAAAAGGTGCTTCTTTCCTTCTGCTGTACCCATCTATTTTCAAAAGAATCAGCTCTCCAGTATCAAATCATTCAGATAAAAGTCATTAACACAGCAAGCAAAGTGAATTATGGAGGGGAAGTGGAGCATGATGTGCTTCATTGAAATAAAGGCCATTGCTACTTTAACCATAATCCCTTGAAACATGATTTAATCAGCAATCAATTCACCTCAAGCACTTGGCACAATTTCATTTTTAAAAAGGAAAAGTGAATGAAAACCTGCTTTTAGAAGTTGCTAATTTGGAACAGTAAATGCAAATCATGAAGCTAAGGTTAGTGATAAAGTTAAATGCTTAAGATGAAACATTGAACCTTGGTCAGCATTCTCCCTGAATGTTGAAACAGCACTAAATGAAACAGTTTGATGGATCAATTCACTGCTACATTATTTTAAAAAAAAACATGACAACTATTTGTAGATTTTTTTTTTTTAGGTACAATTAAGAATTTATGATATTTATCAAAGCTATTTTGCAAAACACATTGGAGCTGAATTTTCTGAAAGGCGTGTTTAGGTGCGCAAATGGCCATGCTTAGTTTTTTTTTGAGAAATCAGATTTCCCCTGCATTCCTGAACCCTTTTTTTGCAGGTTGAGATGTCTAGAGTGCAAAACATACAGCTGCTGTAGCTGAGGTCAGGTTTCCCATTTTAAATGAGGATAAAATTGGATTTCCTTCCAACACCATTTTCAACTGTTGGTGCAGGTTTTTGGAACCCCATGGAAAGCATACCAGGTTTGACACTTCATGAAGAAAATGGAGAGCTGACTGAGGAGACTGGAACACTGAAAGGCAAATGTTTTCACACCTTAAAATGTAATTATTTAGTTGTTGTATTGCAGATGTTTTTAATTCAGTGATTCATCGCAGGAATCTGTCCTTTAAATGTAGGTTGACCTTCACATTGTCCAGCCTTGTGTATATTTATTCACATGCATTACAGTGCTTTTCTAATGGAGAAAACATCATAATACAATGTTACAAAATGCTCTGGTCAGCTTGTGCAGTCATTCTACCTACTGTGATTTAAATGGCTGCTGAAAAAAATCTAACCACCTGCTCCCTTACATTGATTGACTGGCACTCTGCTTTGAAATTGAAATTAACACCATTTGTTCTTTCTTTCCCAGGAAAAAAGTTTATTGTGGCCATTATTCATGCTTCACTGAGTTTCATGTGTGAATGGGTTTCAGCACTAAGTGTTCCATTCATCTGAGAATGAATGACAGTTTCAAGAAATTATAATAACAGATTGCCCCTTCAGTGTGGTTTCTGGTTTGTTGACCACAAGCTAAGACAAAGGTATTTTCCCCCCACATGGCAGAGTGCATTTTCTTAATTTCAATGATAGGGAGGCTTTTATTAGAGAGCAAGAGGTTTACATCCCACCCCCCCCCCCCCCCCCCCCCCCCCCCCCCGCCCCCCCTCCTCAAGGAATGAAAATATTTTCCATTGGCATTGCATGGAATCCAAGGATCCACTTAGTGCAAACTGGGTCAGTGGCTATGGAGAGCATATGGGAGCATTGAGCGGGTATGGAGGTGCCAAGGGGCATAGTGGTGGCATGAGGAATAGAGGTGGTCAGGGTGATCTGATAGAGGGAGCATAGGGACAGCTGGGGTGGTGAGGTGAGGCTAGGGCCTTTGACCACTGTGGGAGCTGGCTGTGTCCAAGAACCGAGGCAGGCCTTCTAAGCGGCACACCTCCACACCCTCACTCTTTACACACAGGGTCGGGTGTCTATTTGGTCCACGAAGGTGCGCAGGTTGGGTTTTCCAGTGCCCATGGGAAGATTTCGCCCAATCTATGCATAGTAATGCAATGTTATTTTCACCTACTTTGCAACATGCATTGTGCAAAGTAATCTTGTAACTAAGTGATAATTTTAAAAGCTTTAGATTCTAATGGACTTTGAGGTTTTATGCAACATTCAATATTTTGTTTTTAAACGAATAAATAATTAACACATTATTTATCAAAACTAAACTCCAAAAAATTACTGCACAGCATTCCGATCTGTTATCATAGGCAATGAAGTCAAAAGACTTGAGGTGAAGTAATAACATCTTACAACAATCTCAGCTAATTTTTCTACACACCCTCCGAATATCACCATTTTGCACACAAGTCTTGATGGCAGTAAAATGGCAGCTTTTGATGGATCAGAGCAATATTCAAATGATTTGTCTTACTGATGGTTAAACTATTAAGCAATTTCTTCAAATTAACAGCAATGATTTTAACAAATTTAACTGAACAAAAAAGTAACATTTTATAAAATTGCAGTTTGAATTTCCCTTGATTGTTCACATTCCATTCATTCAAAACAAAACACAGAACCAAGACTCATCCTTAAAGTGCTTTTCATTAATCATATTATATCATGATTTTATAAAAGTAAAAAGTCAGCCAGTTCAGCCACTACCTTGTGACCATCAGCCTGTTTCACAAAATTACACTTGTTTAAATTACAATGTTATGTTTATTGGATGTGGATCAGTAGAATGCAGAAATGTTCACACAATTTGACAGGAGGGAATGTCTAAAGTTCAATTCTAGGAAATACTGTCTGATATAAGCTTTCAGAGTTTCCCAGCTAGTTTCACCCAAAATTTCACCACGACTGGATTCATGTTACACATTAAGCAAATGGCGTTCTAAGTACTGCTGTGCTAGACTTGCTGCCTCCTCATTTACCTCAGAAATTATGAATGAAACAGAGGTAGCCGTTTCAGTTCACTCAGAAAGTCAATACCAAGGGATGTGGAGAACAATTCTTCAGTTGTTTCTGGCAGGCATTGGCCCTTGAGGATCACATGGCATGGAAGATACAATCCTAAATGATATATGAAACTGCCTTGGGATTACATTCCTCAAAACAGCTGTTCCTTTTGTGATTCTAGTTTCAAGTTGCAGGGATAAACCACATCAACAGTTCTTTTAAAATAACAATTACTCTAGTAACCTTACCCCCTTTAAAACTATAAGGTTATATGTAATGCTGCAGGATTAAAACCATTGCTTACAACTTATGCATACATCTTAATTCAAAATCTTGAGTTAAAGACAGAATTTGTATACAGTTAAAATGCACAGCCTCAAGTGTAAGTTGGAGACAGAAATACATAATAGAGCAAATCTGTATTTTTGCTTTCTGACACATGCAAATTAAGTATAGCTTCTCAAAAGGAAGCAATTTATATCAGTAAATCTCCTTAATCTTTACTCATGCTAAGTTGGTTGGTTATATAGTCTTGTATGGACAGGATCTTTATACCATGCACACAGTGCATAGCTGCGCTGCCATGGTAGATTCCTATTTAAGCCTCTATAAAATCACAAAGGCCAACTCATTTGAATAGATACATCCTGAGGTCAATTCCTTCAGTTTCAAAATAAATACTTTAGTAAATATGGCATGTTCAAGTACAATATGTGGAGCAGGCAACGTTTTTTTTAAGGGAGAGGGTTAAATTATTATAAATCCATTTCACATGACACTTCAAGTATACGCCAAAATTTTAAGTTTGCTGACAGGGTTGTACATGTTTGGTGGTAATATGCAATTGGGGAAAGAGTTTGAAGATAAAAGAAACAAGTAACACAATTGCAGCCAGTCTTCTTTTAAGCTGCAGGGTGGGTCACTGGTCTTTGTCATGCTCTTATTGTTCTCATTGCACTGGTTAAAAGTGCTGAACCCTCAACTATAATTGGACATCAAGCACTTCCTCCAGCTATACAGGCCATTCGGTTTTATTCTTGCCAAAAACTCCGCGCAGTTACTTAGGCTCCACTTCCCTCCCCAGCTGCTTGTTTAAATGAACCCAACTGTGCAAAACATTGGAATGAAAAGATCAATTGAAGTTTGGCTTAGGGTTAAGCAGGACACCAGGTGACCAAATGCCATTCCAAAAACACTGCTTCCTTCCCACACCACCTTTGATGAAAACGCTTTCATCAACTCCAGGCTTAGTTTCAACAAAAATATCCAGTCTTTTGTATAGAAGGAAAAATACCACAAGCATGTTCAGAATAATAGCACTGAAGCACTTTTTCTCTTTCTAATCCCTTAATGTCAATAATCTTGACAATTTCAAATTTGGCATCATTCTAAGTCACATTTCAGAAATTCACTGGTATGTTTTCATTTAAAAAACAATTAGATTGGGGTAACTGGATACAATGCACAGCAATTTTTGTTCCCAGCTTAAAATACCATCTGCACCATTTGATGGATGCACCTTTCTTTTCCCCCCTCGAAACACTTGCAAACTAATTACACTGCTTATCTGTCACATACTATTTCTCATCTATTGCCCTCATCTATGATTCAACACAAACTCTTGCCCTTTTTAAAAGGACCTGTTCTGATAGGTCACTACATAGACTGTTGAATGACAAAGATCACTGACTAAAATGCTGCCAAGCACATTTACCTTGTTGATGTTAAGGAATCTAAATTTTAAAAAAGTACCATAACTAAAATTTCAGAACAAATCAAATACATTATTCTGCAGAAGTAGGGATGATGCTCCATACCATTCATATCTGGTACAATTGTACTTCACACTGCAGAAGGTAACATAGCATAGCTCATCATCCATTTTTCTTCTATTGTTTATTACTGTTATGATAAAGTTTATGGTCAATTCCAAATTCTGAGCCAAAAATGGTGTCTGAAAAAAATTCTCTTTTTAAAATCATTCAATTATGACAAGTATCACTTCACAACAAACTGATATTGCATTCAGCTACAATAGCAATAACCAGGATCAAAATTCTGCATTTTAAATAACATGCAGATTTATTGAATTATCTTGTAATTTCTGCATTTGTTGGAGTAGAATGTCAGCTATTTCACTTTTCCCTTTTGTGCTTGAGATAGACGTGCAGTGTCTGGAAAAAGGATGGAGGAAATGAAAGAAAGTTATTGTAAGTGTGAGTATGAATCCAAGAATTCAACTATACGTTTTGAATTCCTAATAAAGGAAGAACTGTTCATTTTGGTCAAGTTATAAGTAATTCGTACTGTGCTCCAGATCTGTAATTATGGGTGTACAGCCATAATATTTTAATCAACCAAATAAGAAATTGGAAGGCAACTCATTCACCCATAGCCAAAAGTCATAAGTACCATATTAAGAAAGAATAAGATTTTGCTTCTTACTCTGCTTAATGTGACCCTAAAGGAAGAACAAATTAGTTTTATAAACTATGAGTTTAAATACAATACACATTCACTTGATGTCCCCTTATTTATGGCCTTCCAGCTATTAATTGGGAAACTATTTCATACTATATGCATCCAATTTTCTAATGTAAAAATACAGCCACTAACAAAACTGAGAATTTTCACCCCTCAATGCAATTTAGCAGAATTGCTTTTGCAATGGTAGTATTTTAGTTATTGCTTTTCTGTATTATTGAAATGTCTTTTCCCTTTTGTCTACCTGGCATAACACCTGTAACTGAGATGCACAAACTATTGCCTTCCAGCAATAAGTGGTCATAAAGGGGTGCAAGAAGAAGCTTCCTAGTGGGGAAATGACTGGTGGCTCTTCCAATGGTTGAGTTGACATTGTCATAGCCTAGCCACTCACAAAAATAAAACAGAATAGTACTTTTCCAATTGCAAAAATAAATAAGACATAATGGTCCTGGAAACACATATCCGTATCCTGCAACAATTTGAGACATACATTGATGGAACTCTCTCACTACAATGTGTTATTAAATGAATGACAGTCTAAGTAATCAAATTTTACCTCCTTTAAATATAAAACAGAAGAATTGGAATCTTCATTCCCTTCTTGTTCCCAGTATCCTATAAATTCCTAAGCAGTGCTGATTTTGCTTTTGTCCAAAACAATGCCATAGGTTTTTAAAACATTTCATTATTGCAAGGCTAATATAATTGTCCATTTTTTAATTAACTCAGTTAGTTTAGACTGCAAGTGCATCGCAAATTAATGTTTTCTTTAAAAGTAGAGTTGTATTTGGTAAGTTCACAATAATTACAACTCAAGTATAGTAATGCAAGCTAATAACAACACAACTAACGGAACTATTTTTGAGTGGTCCTAGTATAAAACACCCACACACGCAGCAGGTGATGGTAGTCTATTTCTAAACTATCTCACCATGCCTCTGATATTAGAATAATAAAATAGAATGTGGTATTAAAACTATAATTAACCAAAATGCTATTAAAACACCTACAATTCAATAGTCAGTTCTTCCTGCAGCTTGGATCCTTTCTCAGTAGAAGCTTTTCTCCAGATGTTCCCTTATTAAAAGGGCCATAGGCCAACAGTCACTATTCTCTTGATTCTTCAATTCCACAAATCACACAGACAAAATACATTTAATAATGTAAGCTAGACTGAAGCACAAGGATGTCTGACTATCTGTACAACAGGTTAACAGAAAAACTTATAAAATGTTGCTTATGGAGCTGCTCAAAGCTCGTTGACTCGATAAAAGCTGTAGGCTATTTCAGCCCAATGTTCAGAGAAAGGATAATTTCAAAGTGATTAAACCATTTCTTCATTTTAAAAAAAGGTAACATAATAATGTGAACCATTTTTAACAAGTTACTATGGACAACTTTGTTGATAAGTAACACTGGCCAAGGGATTTAAGATCTTCAAGCACTTCATTCTTTTTTGGATCTTGTTTCTGTCTAACTACTGCTGTACCCCAATCCCGGCTCCCAAGAGTTTTCTCCTAATGTGCTCAGCTTCCATTTTCACTTCTGAAGCACATTGGGACACCTATTTTATTAAATAAATGCAAGTTACAGTCATCATTGTCTAACACCCATATCGAATCTCTAACTCAGTAAAATGGAATTTGAATTAAGCCATCTTGTATCTAGGGAACTAACTACAGGCAAGATGAATTTAAAAAAGCAAGACCATAGATCAGAATCTTTAATCAGCCTGTTATCAAATTCCTATTCAATGAGCTTCATTTATTATTTCAAGATCAAATACATTGTTTTCTGAATTTTAAATCTTTCAGAAGGATTACTTGCTAGGCTATTAATTCCCCCTTTGCTGTTGGCAAACTGAAAGGGATTATGGTCTCAAATTAGGGTTTCCTTACAAGATCAAAATGCTTTCAAATGAATCAACATTCTACCATAAAGATACCCTCACAATTACATTTCTTTTTAAACTTTTGAGGTTTGGTCATTAAACAGCTTCAGCCCATATACAGTGCGGCCTAACTCAATTCTAAGACATTTTTTTCTGCCTCAACAATCTGTCATAACCCCAACATTATCCCAGCTATGGAAGAGCATTACAATAGTTTGAATTTCCCATTCCCCATATTCATTTGCCTCTCAATGCTCTCTTATGAGATTGCGCCCACCACTATAGATCCATACTCACTAGGATCTGTGTGAGATTATCCAAATTCTTTTTATCCTTACAGCCAGCTAAAAAAAAAACTTCAATTTCATCAATCTATACTGGATTTAAATCCATTGGGGGAGGACAATGTGATAACCCACTGTACAAGTCTTTAATCATGTTTGTGCATAAAATGCAGAAGTCAAATGAGAACATAGAATTTAATCAATATTTCAAAATACAAAATACAGCAGGGACATGCTGATATGCTAGAGTTTCTGCAACACTTAAGTGGCCTGCATATTCAGACACAACAAAAGTTGAATTTCAGGATTTCTTATTCAAAACAGCATGTTCCCGAACAACCTACATTTTTACATTCATATCAGGTCATATGTTCGGATAATAAAGTGAAAAATGCCTCTGTTTTATTATGGCAAAGTCAATCTTCTATACAAAATAAGCTCAATAATAAAAGTCACTTGAGGTGGTGAGTGGATACACAAGTGAGAGATGTTAATCAAATTCTTAAATCAATCTGGCATAGGCTCAAATATCAAATTATGCAGACCTGTTCTAGCTACACCCATTCTAAAGAGAAAAAAACAAGTTAATAGCCCAAAGAAACATACGTCCAAGATCTTCTGGTCAGCGACCCTGCCATAGCAGTCATGGCTGACCGCGACTTGCCTTAACCTTTTCTTGCCCTCCCACCTATAATTCCTGACCTGGAGCAAGGAGTAAGGCATCGTCGCATGGATCCAAGTGAATGACTGGCGAGGAGGAGCGCCCTCCTGTTGTCACCGGCTCAAATAACTAGCCTTAAGGTCAGTATGCTCGCAGTGCTATGGTAAGCAAGTTTTTAAAAAATATATATTTTGAATGTTGAAGACTCAATTGTCGTTATGAGTTTGTGGTATGGGGGGGGGGGCGGTGAGTGTGCTTGGGCATTGCCAGGGATGTATTTTTTGGCCTTCCTGATACAGCTCCTGCTGTTAATCACTGTCCTATGCCAAGATTAACAGAAAGATGAGGTAAATATTAGGATAAATATAGGGCATCAAGTCCAAGTTTCCAATACCAAGGTCAGTGTCAGAGACATTCTCTGAGGGGCCTGGGCAGCATAATTTTGCCCATCGGAAGTTTAAACTTCCCATGTAAGTACCGCGCATCTGCGTGGGAACTTCTGTCGGGTGCCAAGGTGTAACAGCAGTGATCATCTCAACATTCGCTGCTGCTGCTGCCATCGGAAGATCCAGGCCACTGTAACCCTTTAAGTGTCATCAGTAACTTGTTCAGTAAAACAGACTACATTAACACCTATATAAACAGCTTATTGAGTCTTGTAATTATCATTAGTTTACATATCAAGACATAACCAACTTCTTTGTGACAGTTAAAGTACATACAAATTACAAGTTGCTTTTGATTTATATATTTTAAAAAAATCACTTTTTTAACAGTGCTGTCACTAAGGAGTCCATTTTTAGCCAAATATTAAGTACATTGGTTGTGAACCACAGTTTAAAATAGGAAACTCCATTATTTACACTGAAAGAAGAGTAAATGAAGTTGCACTTTTTGTTGTGTATTATTTCGAATGGTGCTATTAATAGGCAGTCACAATGGGGTTGGTGGGGGGTGGGGGGGCACTGGTGTCTGTGTGTCTCTCAGTGTTATGTTTGTTGTTCCCATCTGCCAGAACAAAAGGAATGCCTACCAGAAACTTACTTACTGGTGTCTTCAAATTAGGTCATTTTAATGAGGTACGCTGTTTTCCATTTCATTATTTTAAGGCTCTTATCGAGAATAAGTTTGCAAAATTGTATAACTGGTTTCCTGTCAAGATTTGCCACTTAGTTAACTCAGCTGCAAACAGAATAGCCTGCAATATGAAGGTATTACGGAAAACAGGCTAATGAAATCCATTAAGTTATATTAGCCTGATCATTGCACATGTAAAGGTTTTTTTTTTACATTAATAGTTGAAACAGAGTTTCCAAGCTGGTTATGACAGAGCTCAAATCATACATTTTCCTATTAAAGTTTAGCCACGCAGGAGTAATGATCTAAATAAAAGTCTAATTTATAATGTCTCATACCCGCCCCCCCACCACCCCCAGCCCCACCCCCGGCACATACGTTCCTGATTTACTGCAGTGGTGTAAACCTTCAGTTCTTAGGAATAAGGAGTGTCAGGATTTTAAAAATTGAAACTTAAAAAGTCAGTCACAACTGGCAGACACCAAGTGCTTTTTAAAAACCATTTGTGGAGCAGACTTAATGAACCTACTGATCTTTTCCTATTCATATTTTTTCATAAAATCAACAATCACTACTAATGCCATTTTAAAACAGAATGTCATGTTCAAAGTCAGCAATAATTCCCTCCAGTGTTAAGCAAACAATCGTATTGTAAAATTCGAACTGTTTCTTAAGTCTATCATTCTGTGTCTCTCTTGGTTACTCGTGTCATTTTTGATAAAAGATAGCTTGCATCGTTAGCAATATTCTGACAAACTCTGGAAATTGCCCTTATGATGGCCGTGCTGTGTGAACTAAAAAGTTGTCAGAGGACAAACACCATCAAATTTTGAAGACATTTCCAGATATGAACTTCAGTAAACACAGTAGGGATTCCAAGATTATGGTTGACTAGAACAAATATTTCCTTTTTAATCACTTTTTTGCTTGCAAAATTAATTGATCTAAAATTTTCATTCTTCCTGCCCATAAGCTGGTATACTATAATCACAATTTCTTCATTATAAGCATTACTCAATTTGTTAACATAACTTGTTATGAACAGGATATCATCTTCGGATTCAGAACAGCAGAACTGAAACAAAAATTTCACAAGAAACAGCCTGATGGTTCTATTTTCCCTCTAAAGGGGAAGTTACAATAGATGGGTGTATGTCACTCGAAATGTTTTCTTGCCTACATAAAATGCCCCTGTAGTGTTACTTGAATAGATTCACACACAGATCAAAATGATCTAATTAAAATGGGTTTCGAATTGGCAGCAACGAGCATACAGCTGAATGTTGCAGTTTTACCTCCAGACCTGTCCAAGCTGTAGGATGTGGATGAGAGACTGCAGGAGCCACATGCACAGGCGGCAGCAGGTCGAGGTGCCGGGACGCCGGCGCTGCCTCGCTTCGCTCTCCTTGGTGCTGAAATGATCGGCTGCTTCACCAGTGGCCGCCGCTCCTCCTCCTCCCGCCGCCGCTGCTGCTGCTCGGGCTCGGGCACTGCTCCCACCGCCGCTGTTCGAATAGTCGTAGACAAACCACCTGAAACTCAGCACCTGCACCACCAGGGACGGCACGACCACGAAAATCAGTGTCAGTCCGAACCACCAGTAGTCGCCTTTGAAGTAATAGTCCACGGCCAGCCACACGTCGGTCGCCCCATCCGAGAAGAAAACGAGCAGGGCGCCCAGTATCCAGCAGCAGTCCGCCAGCGAGTACTCTTCTCTCTGGCGAAGCACCGAGTTGACACAGGAGCTGTGGCAGCAGCTGGAGCCCTGTTCACAACAATGGGAGGGGGAGGAGGAGGAGGCGGCCGGGGCCGCGGCGGCGGCGGAGGACAAGCCCCTCTCCTCGCACTCACTCTCGGCTGGGCGTTGACCTAAATTCTGCAACGAAACGAACGCCGTCCCTCCCATCCCGTCCGACTTTGCAGCCATGTTGAACAAGCGACCCCCCCACCCCACCACCACGCCAAGCCCCAGCCCCACCCACCACCACCCCCCCCCCCCCCCCCCCCCAAGACTGGCACTCACTTCCGCAGAAGCGGAGCCTTTTTAAACCTCCTGCGAGAAAAAAAACAAACTTCCGGCGGCTGCGGGTGGGGCTGGGCTGTGGAGGGAGAGAGGGAGGATGAAGCTCCCCTCCGCTCCCGCTCCTCCCCGCTCTGGCGGCACAGCCACTGGATCTGCGGGATCTGACCCTCCCACTGGAGCCCAGCTCGATTAACGTGGCTACATCACCGAGTCTGCACAGGCGCTTCACCCTTTTGTTTCACACACAGACCCAGGCAAGAATTCAACAGGCACCCCGCCCCCTCTCAGACACATCATTCCTGCCTGTACACAATAGTCCGATCATTACCAAACCCCCGGGCAGGCTATAGCACCTTCTTACATCTACACCATCTGATACACCCATTACGACATTTTTTTCACACTTTGCTTGCACTGGGATAATCTAAGAAGAATACCAAGAAATGGTAGCTCGAGTATTTATTATTGTGGCCTTAAAGCTACCAAACGTCTAATTTCTGAAGAAGAAATTTCCGAAGAGTCATACGGACTCGAAACGTTAACTCTGTCTTTCCCTCCACAGATGCTGTTAGACCTGCTGAGTTTTTCCAGCATTTTCTGTTTTTGTTTCATATTTCCAGCATTCGCAGTATTTTGCTTTTGACTCTCTCTGACCAGCCAATGTTAACTGAGTGGTTTACTGCCTGGACGAATGAGCATGGTGGGCATCGTGAGAGGCTCGCACCATTTAAAGCTAGCCCGCACCTTTTCAAGGCAGTACGTTGTGACTAGAGCAGGTGCTTGGAGTACTGGCTGAAGAGACTGTGACCTGGGAAAGGCTGAGGAGTGACACCGTGGAAGGTGCACTTGAGAGATCTTGGTGGAGGAGGTGGAAAGGAGAGGTATTCTGTAACCACAGTGTGGCAGAGGAGGCACTCTGGATAAATGGTCAAAAAGCAGTGAGATCCATACCAGGAGTCAAGCTCCAAGGATCTCGATGCAGTCTAGATGAGAGGGTGCTGGTTGTGAATGGCATGACCATTTCTGAGGCCATGATCAATGAAACCACTGAAGGTGACTCTTCCATGGTCTCTAATTTATCAGAAAGTTTACCAAAATCCAGTGCTGAATGCATAGAAATTTTCTCCAAAAAATATTGGGAAGAACAAAGCCATTGTTTTTGTCCTCTAGCAACTATCTCTATCTCTCCCTGGAATTTTTTAAATTCACTTATGGGATGTGAGTGTCACTGGCTAGGTCAGCATTTATTGCCCATCCCTAACTGCCCTTGAGAAGGTGGAGGTGAGTTGCAGTCCCTGTGGTATAGGTATACCCATGGTGCTGTTAGGGTTCCAGGATTTTGACCCAAGGTTTATAACTAATCCTCCTTCTCACATCCTTCTTCTCCCAAATCTCGCACTCTCTTCTGATTTACAATCTACTGATATAAACATGCTTCTCTTATTTCCACCACCAACTCTCCCTGCACCACACACTTATCCTTCCAAATACCCAAGCAGTGCAGCCTGGCCAGGTAGTGGAGGAATGCCAGGAAGACGGTAATGATGAAGACAGAGCACCACCACTTGATGTCACACTCACAGCCACCAGCTCAGATACATTGGCTCAGATGGGAACTTTGATGGGGCAACCTCCAGAACGACAATCCTAGGTATGCATAACAAAAAGCATGGTGCATTGAAAAGCTTGCCAGAAAGCCTGCAGTCAATGTCAAGAGGCATGAAGGCATTTAGCACCAACTTAGCACAGGGCCTTGCACAGAGTTTGTGGTCCATTATTTCCAATGTAAGTAGTGGCCAACTCCAATAGCACACTCATGGACCCTTCCATGATAGAAGCTCTGATGACCAATGTCATAGCTTCCACTGCAGCACAAGCAGCAGCCACTCAACATTGAGGGCTGCAGTGGAAGCTCAGCCTCAAGACATGCAAAGTTCAGCTTGCTGTCATGCCAGTTCAGATTGCTGCCATCATGGTTGTGGATAACAGTTTGCAACCAGGCTTGCCAGCTCACAGCAGCCCAGCAATCTGCCCTCCAACAGATTGGTAGGATTCCTGAGGCACTGCCTTGGGGAAGTGGCAGTCACTCCATAGAACATAAATTTGCTGCTCTCTTTCCAGAAGATAGCATTCACTGTCCCACCCTTGCCAGTTCACCAGTTCCCTTGCTGCTGCCTGTAGCTAGCCAGCCCACAATGTTGCCACTCACGTCAAAATGGTGTAACCCTTCCAGACCCAGAGCTGTTTGAGGTCATCCCCCAAAGCCACCTGCAGTTTCTTCCACTGAAAGTCAGCAGCTATGGTGCAGCTATGGGGCTAGCATGGTGTAGAAGCTCTAGGACAGACAAAGGCACATGCAAGACAAGCTCCAAAGGGTGATTAGGTGACTTTTGTGTGCAATATGGCAAGATTTCATTTAGAAATTTGGTTTGAAATGTTTATCTTGCTATGGCCTTTATTTTCTCATTATGCCAATCAGATGCTGTGGTGGGTGATGGTACTAACATAGGGAAGGTATGGTGTAGGGCTATTGGTGAATGGAAAATTGGGATTGTGGTTAGCTGTGTTGCACTAGATAAGTTCTTCATGGAATTTCTATGCAGCAAGGAGCTGTCTAGGTTGACTTCCTCCTCTTCTTCCTCTTTTTCTTCCTCCTCCTCCTTATACCCTTGATTCCTCAATTGCTCACCATATAGCTGGTGGCAAGAGATTTCCCCTCATGATGGCAAGGTTCTGCAGCATACATCAGACCACCATGTATCTGGACACCTGCTTTGTCGAATATTTCAGGACTCCCCCAGAGTGGTCCAGACAGTAAAAGCATTGTTTCAGCACACCAATGGTTTGCTCTATCACATTCCATGTGACAGCATGACATTTATTGTATGCATGCTGTGTACATGTATGTGAGTTGCATGCTAGAGTCAAGAAGCATGTTGTCATCCATTGCTTTACCACTCTGGTTTGCTGTGGTGGTTCAATTGCAGCTGGCACAGTGGACTGTGCAGATTAAAAGCAAAAAACTGTGGATGGTGGAAATCCAAAAGAAAAACAAAAATACCTGGAAAAGCTCAGCAGGTCTGACAGCATCTGTGGAGAGGAATACAGTTAACATTTCAAGTCCATATGACTCTTCACCAGAACTAAGGACTGTGCAGATTGATGACATTATGGCTGTTTCTAGGATCCAGACCTGCAGGATTCACTGCCAATGGTCACACATCAGCTGGACACTGAGTGAGTGGAATTTCTTTTCGTTCTTGTAAAGCAATGTGCATGTAATCAATGGCACTTTGCAGTATGAGGGAGCCTGCAATCCTAGCGAAACTGTAAGCTCACTCTGCCTGCTTGTCTCTTACAAGATGAATGGAATGTAGTTCATTAGTTCACTCTCTTTCAATAGGGAGCTTTCTTTATGCAACAGCAGACAGCAAACTTCAAGATCTTGCAAAAATCTCCTGCTCACGCCTGGAAGAAGATAGAAGTATCTAAGTTAAGTTTCATGGTCACCTTTTCAGCCAGTGGCATTGTGGTCCATGCTCTATTCTGAGATTGCAGTTGTGACTGCAGCAGATGGCAGATTTCAGTGAGAATATCCTTACAGCAGCGCAGAAATCTCATACATTGTTATTTCGTCAAGTTTCAGATAGGAGAATTGCTCCCTGAATATCTTCAGTGGATATGCCTTCTATTGAGAACCCTTTTCTCCCTCCATCTCCTCCCTCTTTCAATAGCTTGTCCATGGCCTCTCTATTTCAAGGAAAATGCCTACTAGTGCATCCATGTCTAGGAGCAACCAGTTTCTGCAGAAGCCTTGAAGTCAACAAAAAGTCCTTCTGCACTGGTCAAACCACTCTTTGTGGACTTTCACAAGTTAGAACAGCAACAGAAAGTAACAAATGCTTGTAGAATCATAGCAACAGCTAGAAGAAATCAACCAGTAACTATTCTATAAGCAATACTATGTTCCCTTTAAATTGGGTTAATGGGGTTCCTTCCTGCTGCTCACCATGTATTCAGCTGTGCATAGTTAAAAGAGGAGATTGGCTGGAACATTGAGCTTCAAAATGGCACCGCTGGTGTCATGTCAAGATCTGCCTTTTCTGCACACTTCTATGAGACTTTCACCAAGCATGCGTTATTGCCTGAGTCAATATAGCATCCAGCCCATTCACCTCACAAGTGTGGGGCGTACTATGGATGACATTTTGAAGGTCTGAGGGCACTTGTAGTGCCTAAAAAAGGGTACCAATGAGCCCAATATCTCACCCATGCAGTTGAGAGTTCAGACCTTCTTTTTGCTCTGGGTTTTGGATTAATGGCACAGTCATGTAGTACAGCGGTTATCTTACTGGACTAGTAATCCTAAGGCCTGAATTTGTAACACAGGAAAGCAGGGTCAAATCACAGCATGACATTGTGAAGATGTGAATTCAGTTTTTTTTTAATCATCTACCAGAAAAACATGAATCTGTCAGATTGTTGTGAAAGCCCTACTGGTTCACTAATATCCTTCAGGGAAGAAAGACCAGTAGTCTGTTAGCCAGTCTGGTCTATATGTATCTCCAATTCCACACCAGTGAGGTTTACTCTGAACTGCCCTCTGAAATGGTTTAGCAAACCATTCAGTTACCATTACCTTCTTAGAACAACTAGAGACAATGTGGGACTTGTCAGAGACACCCGTAACTCAATAATAATTTTTTTTATAACTTTTCAGTTTCAAGTGAGAGTCACTGACTAATTGAGGCACTTATCTTCACATGGGCATCCCACTGCTTGTAGACAGCATCACTAATTTTGAATATTTCTGTTTTTCCCTCAGTGTTGTTAATGAAACAGTCACTGACTAATGAGGTAATTGTGTAGTATTCTAATTTTTCTTGAGAACTATATATTAATGATAATTAGGCACTGCTAAATTTAGATAAATATTAGATATATCTACTATCCTAAATGATTACCTAGCAATTAAAAATAGTTATCACAAATTATACCAATGCGATGAGGATTAAAATAAATTCAAGTTAGCATGTTACCTTGAATAGGCTAGTCAGAGAATAATTTTCACTGAAAGACATGTAAAAGAAGAATGAAGATGTAGATTTAAAGTAAATTCTTCTTGCTCTTCCATCACTCTCTATTGGTGGAAAGAGAAATTTCTAGCCCATCAAACAACTGGACAAAGAAAATTTGCACTCTGAGCTTACACAACAGAAACATGAAATCAGTAATGATGTTCAAAATGACTATTTTATTTTTGTAGAGGAAGTATATTATGTCTCATTTAAGTAACAAGTAAGCTTTATCAAGTGATGTAAATTTCACAGAAGGATGGAGAACAAAGGTAATGGAGCATTACTTCATTTAATTATTTTACCATAGATTTGGTTGCTGGAAGCAAGACTAAGGCAATATATAGGCTTCATATATTTTTGTTTTTATATTTTTCATCCATTTGAAGAAAGATTAACTGTAAAAAATAGGAAATTACAGATGGTAAATGATAGAACTGGAAACATTTTATAAATAATTAAATGCCATTCTGATTATTAATCTTATAGGTAGCTATGATATGAAATTAATAAAGTTATGTAGAACCTGCATAAAACATAAGTTTGGCCTCAACTGGAGTATTGTGTCCAGTCCTGAGCACCACACTTTAGGAAGGATGCGAACGCATTAGACAGGGTAAAAAAAAATCCATGAAAATGGTTCCAAGGATGAGGAACTTCAGTTACATGGATAGGTTGGAGAAGCCAGAGATGTTCTCCTTGGAAAAGAGAAGATTGAGGAGATTTAATAGAGGGGTCATCTGTTGTAGCCAGGAATGACCTTGAGGCAAAAACATTCAGGGCCACAGTCACCTCCTGAATCACAGCCATGAAGTGTGCAACCTGCTGCTGGGATGTGCTTGATGCTGCAATAGTGACACAGTTCTGTCACAATCTCCCAGGTAAAGGGAAGTTGTTAGATAAACTGCTACTCACTTAAACTGGAGGTACAATGTTCTAATCCTTTAAGCCCATGGTTGCAGTGGGGGGTTGGTAACCCTGTTGCACCCTTCTTCTTCAGCACCCTCTTGGCTGGCTGGGGCAGCATTTATTGCCCAACCCTAGCTGCCCTTGAGAAGGTGGTGGTGAGCTGCCTTCTTGAACTGCTGCAGTCCATGTGGTATAGATACATCTACAGTGCTGTTAGGAAGGGAGTTTGACCCAGTGACAGTGAAGGAACAGCGATATATTTCCAAGTCAGGATGATGAGTGACTTGGAGGGGAACTTCCAGGTGGTGGTGTTCCCATCCATCTGCTGCCCTTGTCCTTCTGTCACAATCATTTAATTGGTAGTGGTCATGGGTTTTGAAGGTGCTGTCAAAGGAGCCTTGGTGAAGCATACTTGTTTTAAAATGGCATCTGGGCCTGGGGCACATCAGACTTTTGAGATCCCCATGCAAAATTTGGAGGCTTAGAGTTAGGAGTGTATTTCTGTTTAAACAAAGGCTGTTGTCCTATCTATAAATCAATCATGAGTCTGAAATGCAGAGTCAAAAGGCTTGGAAACTTATTAAAATTCAATTGAACCAACATACTCATAACTGGCATGGATTTTCAGAAGATGGGACCTGGCAGAATAGCAAGATACAGCTCAACAATTTCCTTCCGATTTTTTTCTAACTTGTTGTTACAATTTCACCTCATTTATATTGTTTCTAACTGCATCCATAATGTTTCGCATATATTTTGGTTTAAGTAGCTCCAAGAAGATGTTTTACACTTGCCCAATATTTGTCTTTATTCTGATATCTTTTCGTCCCAAGATTGCACAGAAAACTTCAATGGTTTGAGTTAGAAAGGAATAAATGAAAGCTGAGTTTTCAATTTGGAGTGATGAAGTAAACTTGAATGTGAACATGTGTAAGCTGGCCTCAAAGAAGGAGGTTGTTAACCTTTTGTACAAATATACTGTTTTCAAAGACCTAAAATAATATGGGATTTAAGTGAGTCTTTTGTATAAAGTGGATTCCCCTATTATTAATAATTTCTAATCCATACCACCAGCATCCATTTTATCAGTTCTGAATGGGTGGCCCTAAGTTAAAGATACTCCCAATAGTCTTTTCTCTGTACAGATAGTATCTCCTAATGAGTACAGATTGTAGTATCATTTGATCTGTATTGATTGTAGTGATGTTAATTTGATGTAGAAGACAAAAAAAAAATCATTTTTTAAATACTGGGATCACAATTAAATGGTTGAAAAATAGTTACTTACTCTCCTATTAATTAAATGTATGTTTGCACCCTACAGTGTGATAGTCAGTAACAAATTCCAGGGAAAATCCACATTTTGGGGATTTCTCCCTAGTCTGTGGGCCTTTAATTGATTTCTGCGATGACAAAAATAGGGAAATAAAATTTGTTTCAGTGTTCCTATGTAAAATGCATCAAAAAATCAGTCAGAGGTTTTACGTTAGTTGCTATGAAGCGAGACTACTGGAAAGTTCAAAGTCAATTTTCACTGTGCTTACCTGGTGTTAACAGGGCAATAATGGCCTCAAAATTGTGTCAGTAGCCTTAAAACCCTCATTCACACCCTCCCCATTAAAACAACAACTATTAAAGAAGTCTGTCACCGAATTTCTACAACGTTCGCATCTTTGAGGTGATGAGCACCTTTTGATTTGAAAATTGGGGTCTTAAGACATAAATAGGACCCTAGGTGCCATGCAGGCACTGAGCAGTTCCATGGGTGTTGGAATCGAAGAAGGCAGGCAAAGGTAAGTGCTGAATTATTTTTATGGGCCGTGGAGGAGCAGGAATGCTCTACATAGTGCCACAAAAGTAACCTAGGCTGCTGATACCCTGGGACTAGCTGTAAGGGTTTGTTTCATAGATCTCACAAAGATGTTCAGAGGCTTGTAAGGTTGAATAGTAACTGCTTATTGGTAACACATAACTATATACATATGTACAAAGTATTGTGCAGACTATGAGCTAACTACATGCTTACTTCTACACAAGTCTCCGGACCATGCCTGCTCCATTTCCTAACTTATCTGCTCTGTCTGCAGGTCACATCACAATGTGGGCAGCACTGTTCCTCACTCACATATTAACCCTTGCAATGCTGAACACACTTATACTACAGGACTCTCATTCTCAGCAATTGCAAACTCTCCTCCCTATAACTTCCATTGCTGATAACTGATCAGGTCTAAAGGCTTCAATCTGTGCCAGGATACCTGTTTGCGCCTGGAAGTTCACAGGCAAAGTTACGAGGCCTTAAAATTCTGGGGCACTTTACTGCCAGAACAGACAGCTAACCTGCATGTTTCACTGGCCAATAGGTCAAAAGACAAAATTACCTTTGTTGATATTTCAATTTGTGAGGGCTCCAGTTGCCCTGCTGTTTAGGATCACAAGGGAAGTATTGCTGTTTTGCCATGGCTGGGTAACTGTAGCAAAGCAGTGATCAGGATGGGAAAAGAAGGGAAGTTATTGTAAACTTATGAAACAACTTAAGCTTTCCAAGTAACTAACCTATCTAATGGTTCACTGTTTACAAGTGAAACAGATTTGGTAAATCTACTACTTTCTTTAATGATCGTTCTGACTTGTGTACATGCCTGGGAGCTTTCACTGTGCACTGGATAACAACAACAAGTTGTTTTGATATAACACCTTTAACATAATACATCGCAATGTGCTTCACTGGAACATTATAAGACAAAATTTGTCACCATGTCACAAAAGGTGATATTAGGGCAGGTGCCAAAATCTTGGTCAAAGAGGTTGGTTTTAAGGAATGTCGTAAAGGAGGAAAAAGAGGCAGAGAGGTTTAAAAAGGTAATTCTAGAGCTTAGGGCCCCAGCAGCTCAAGGCATGACACAAATTTTGGAGCAATTAAAGTTAGGGATGCTCAAGAATTCAGAATTGTATATGTTGGGGGATTGTGTGGGGCTGGAGGAGATTACATAGATAGGGAGGCATGAGGCCAAGAACAGGTTTGTAAATAAGGCTGAGAATATTTAAGTTGAGGCATTGCTTGACTAGCAGGCAATGTAAGTCAGTGAATGCTGGGTAATGGGTGAACAGGATTTAACGTGAATAAGAACACAAGTTGCAGAATTTTGGATGATCTCAAGACTACTGAGGGTAATCAAGGCTGACCAGGAGTGTGTTGGAGTCTAGAGGTAACAAAGGCATTGGTGATTTGCAATAAACAAGGTCTGGGGACAAGTGTTCTTTAGAAACAATTGGTCACTTGATTAAATGATTAAACTATACTCTGTTTATGTTGTTATTATAAAAAGGTTTTTATAGGCTAATGCTGGATGAGAAATGCTGTAGGGTGCAAATACTATCTGTATACAGTTACAGTATTAAATGTTTGATGTAGTTCCCTCTGATGTATCAGCTGTCTCACAGGAAATTGCAATTGATTATTAACATAAATATTTATTGAATAATGTAACCTCAAAATTTAGTAGGCTTATTTAAAAAGTTGAAAATGGAATCTGTTTATTGTGAATGAGAAAAAGTGGAGTGTAAGATAAGTATTTCTTTCCATAGTAGTGTTTATGTAATTATCTAATTTATATCAAGTCTAGAATGATAGACAATCTAGTAATAGATAACTACTATTTTAATGAACAAGGACTGCAGAAGTGGGAAAGTATGAATTTACCTTAATTGCAACAGCTTTGTGCAAGGTCATCAATTTCCAAAAATGTAACTGAACATAAAGTGTATGATCAACCATGATAGGTTTGATGAAATAAAGATTTTTTATATTACACTTCTTTTGCTACTAAATTATCTTTGCTCGTCTCATTAATTTGCTCGCAGTAAATAGATGCAAAAGTTCACCAGCACAAATGTTTGCCTTTAATACCAATTAAGATATTTCATGTAAATATTTTTTGCCAAAAGCATTAACACAGGCCAAAATTTTTTTTAAAAGACGATGAATTTGTACTGACGAAAAAATGTTATTCTTTCTTCTTCCCCAGCATTATAAAAATATTAAAATTAGATGATTGTAGGCCTTGAATTTTTTTAATGAAGTTCATCATTGCTGTTGCATCTTTAAAAGAAGTTTAACAGTTAAGACAGGCTTGGCTCTTTCATTTCTCTCTCAAATTACTTCATTGCATGTCTTGCCAATATTTTTATTACACTTGAACAGGATTATAAATACTGAACTGGCATCTCTGCCTAAAAGGCAGCAAGGTATGGCATTAGGCCAAAGCAGAAAAACACTGAAACCATTCAAACATTTAAGCTGACCTGGAGAGCACTGAAGACACAGTGAACAGATTTATTGGTGTGGGTGCTACCAAGACACCAAAAATAATGACTTGCACCTTCTGGAGGAGTTGATACTCACACTGACTTCCAACTCCCTTTCTGTAGAACTGCAGAGCAATACTGCTATAAGTTCAACATCCTCAACAGAACAGGCAATGGAACACCACTCTCTTCTCTCTATCCTTCCTTGCTCAATCTGGACACTAACAACACTTCTACAATGAAACTTGATAAAGGGGGCTCTGACTTAGCATCTTTCAATGTGGCTTTCCAGCTCGTCTCACAGCAAGTACTTCCATACGCAACCCCAAAACCCCCGGTTTCCACTTTAATAGCCCCTTAGCCCACCTCTCTCACTTCATCTCCTTCATGCTACTTGGTACTTACTCTTCAACTGCTAGCCATACCTCATTCACTTTACCTACCTGCAAGACCAAGTAGTATTTAACTTTTAATGTCCAACAAAGGCAGACCATTGGAGTGGCATTTCCAATCTTAAAACACATAATCTCTTTCGAGGACAAAGCAATGGAATTGGTGGGAAGTGCTCAGTTTTTGTTGTGAGAACTAGAAGAACCAGTTTACTGACACAACAACTACACTGTCACCCAGACATCTGTGGGAAGCACCAGACAACCACTAAATTCCATCCCTTCTCTATCTTCTTAATCCAAAAGGGGGGAAGCTTATCCATCTCAGCTTCTATCCTGTTTTTTCTGCAGAGCAAGTGCAACAGCAGGTGACACAGGAGGAGGAAGATGACGATGATACTGGTGAAGAGAGTGATGAGGAACAAGCAATTCAGGAGTCACTGTTGCATGGTACCGCCATTTCTCAAGAGAGCAAATAATGCCAGGCCTCTACTCATCTACCTAATAGTACTATGCCAGTGGAACATGAGAGGTGAGACCAGGTTACTGTCATGAAAAAATAATAATTTTCATGATATTGTGATTTATTGTAAAGATGGGTTAAGAGTGGGATTTGGATTAGTTTCTCTGTGTAGATGTGTGTGTGTGGTAGTTTTAATTGAGTTAGAGACAGCTGGTTTAGAGCTCTTGAGTTATCAAAAGGGAAGCTAGGTTTGAAATGCTAAATACGTAAACATGGTTAAACTTTTAGAATGTGAGGCGTGAGGAACATTTGCATTTTTAGATAAACCAGAATAGTGAATTTCACAGAGATGATAAGGTGTTACACCTAGCCAACAGAGGCTAAGCCAAACAGTGTGATTATTTTTCCCAAAGGTTACTGATAATATGAGTACAATGCAAGATTTATATTATGAGAAAAGTAAAGTTGCGAAGATATATTGGAACAATGGAATTTACATTAAAATGTGAGAAACATGTATAAAGGAGATAAAACTATGTGTAAGGGAAAAGGAATTCTAAGATCTAACAAGTATAAAAGCATCCAGCCTCTGGGCATCAGGTTGTTGCCCATAGGATCTGCAGCTAAGAAAATTCACTTTGAATATCACTGTCCAGAGTATTGTATGCTTTGCCTGGGTCTGTTTAATCCTATTTGATTTTACTGTTGCCTTAACGGAGGCATAACTGGGAGTCAGATTAATTAGGGGAGCTAATTATCATGGTAGAAATTTAAAGAACTATGTATGTGCTTAAAATCTTTTCTTTTGTTAATAAATGTTTAACTTAGTTTTGTAAAAGATCTCCAAGGCAAGGAAAATCCCGTCAGCGAGTGGGGGGGTGGGGTGGGGCCCGCTTGCCAACATGTAACATGATGTGCAGTGACGTCAGGCAGAACTCCCGATGTCACCGCGCCCCATTTAAATTTTTAGGTAGGCAGGGGCTCAGCAAAATCAGCTGTGCACCCGCCGACCTGTCAATGGCCAATTGAGGCCATTGACAGATTCATTAAAGTAATTAATGGACCTGTCTGTCCAACCTTAAGGTTGGCGGGCAGGCCAGGAGCCCTGGCGGGCATTAGAAAAAGCATGGATGAGGTTTCATGGAGGTTTTTTTAAAATTTAATTAAAGTGTTTTTAAAGGTATTGGCATGTCCCAACTCATGGGACAATGTCACATGAGAGGAGATGTCAGGGAATTTTTTTTTTCTATTTTTAATATTTTTTAATGTACAGCTGATCTCCCTGAGGCAGCACTTAGCCTCAGGGAGCTGAGTGCGCTCTTTCATGCGCATGCGCAAAAGACCACGCTCGTGGGTTTAGGGATTCCCCCCTGCCCGCACAGGGCTTCTGTGTGAATGTCACACTGGATGTGCCTTAATTGGCCCGCCCACGTAAAATGGCGGCGTGCACCCAATTAGGAGTGCCAATTGGAGGCACGCCTCTGTGCGTCTACTCTTCAACTTCCCACCCCAACGGTGGGAAAATTCTGCTCTAAGTCTCAGTGGACTCATTACTACTGAATTCAAGGCATGCAGCTCCAAATAAAATACAAATTGCAAAACAGTTATGGCAGCTGTTTCAAGTTTCCAACTGGGATTTGAGCAGCTTGGCATTTACCATCTGCTGTGCCATATCAAAACTGGGGGCTCTTTGCGGGATATATTTGAAATTACTTGATTGATTTGGAGTTGGTGAATCTTAAGGTTATGAGTATGAGAAGCACTTTGAATTCAGGAGATGGTGTGAGGCTTTTTTGAAGTGGTGAGACTACAAGTTGGCATTGGCAGTTGCTAAGACTTGTCTGGGAGTTGAGATTATAAGTTTGGCTGGTTTACAAAAGCTAAATAAAGCTAATTAATGGAATCGGCAGACACGTTACAATTAGGATTACCTGCAGAGGTATGGAAATCAGACATAATTGAAGGTATGGCACAGTATTTGAAATTGGAAGGAATACCTGAGAGACCAAGATATCCAAGGGGTGAGTCATTGGAATGGACTCAAATTCAGTTGCAAATGAAAAAAAAAATGGAACTAGAGGCAGCAGAAAAAGAATGGAAATGAGCATTCCAAAGAGAACAGGAGAGAGAAAGGAAACAGGAAAGGGAGTTAGAAATGGTGAGGTTACAAAAGGAGGAAAGAGAAAAAGAGAGAGAAAGAGAATTCCAGCTTAAACTGCTGGCAATTAAAAAAGAGACACCAGAAGCTGCAGACAGACTTATTTCTAGATCAAAACCCAGTGGGGACATGTTTACATTTGTACAAGCTTCCAAAGTGTGAAGAAAGAGAGGATAGCTCTTTGAGAAGATAGCTAAACAGATGAAATGGCTACAGGAAAACTGGGCATCGTTGTTACAATCTAGGTTGGTGGGTAGAGCACATAAGGTTTTTGCTTCACTGTCAGAAGAAATGTCGGTGAACTATGATGAGATGAAAAAGGCTATTTTGAGTGCATATGAGTTGGTTCCTGAGGCATTCAGGCAGAAACTTAGGAAGATGAGATAACAGCCCGGACAAACTTATATTGAGTTTGAGAGAGTAAATCAAAGTAGTTTTGACCGGTGGACACGGGCATTAAAGATAGAGACGAGAAATGCAGCTCTTAGAGAAGTATTTTTGGAAGAATTTAAAGATTCATTTCCTTTGGTAGTGAGAACTCATGTGGGGGAACTGAGGGTTGAAACAGTAAGGCAAACAACAGAGATAGCTGATGATTATGAGTTAGTTCATAAAGCAAAACGTTTTCTGTCACCCTTTTAAATCCGAGAAGGATAGAAAGTGGGAAGGTGAAAGGAAGGTGGATGGTCATGGAAGAGAAGGAGTAGATGAAATTCCCAGGAAGTTTTTTTTAAACTAAAAAGGAAGATACTGAGGGTAGGAGTGACACGCGAAAATTGACTCGTTTTCATTGTAATAAAGTTGGACACACAAATTCAGTGTGTTGGAAATTACAGGGAAAATCTGTTGGGATTATTCGAATGCAGAAAAGTTCTGGAAGTAAAGGTACTGTGGGTTCTGAGGTTCAGACGCAGGAAAAGACAGTGGTTTGTGTACAGGTAAAACAGGAAGAATCAGATAGGCAAAGAAGTGGAAATGTATTCACAATTTACTCGAGAGTTCTGAGGAGCAGATTGCTGAAATGTTTCAAAATTTTATATGTGAAGGGGAAGTCATTCCATGTGTACAGTGTGGAGTAGGTAAAGATGTTAAAATTTTAAGAGACACAGGGACTAGTCAATCCTTGATGTTGTGGGATAGTGATATTTATTGTTCAGAGGGAGTATTGCAGGAATAGGTGGGGTTTATGGAGATGCTAAACCTATTCCATTGTGGAATGTAAATTTGAAGAGTAAGTGGAAAACAGGTGAGGTGATTGTTGGAATAGTGGAATAATTGTCCATTGCAAGGGTTCTATTTATTTTGGGTAATGATATAGCTAGATCACAGATGTGGGTGATGCCTATGTTGGTTGAGCAGCCTGTAGAGGTGTCTTCGACAGAATTGTTGCAGAGAGAGTATCCTGGTTTCCAGATTGTGTGGTAACAAGATCACAGGCTCACAGGTTGAAACAAGTAGAACAGGAAGTTAAAAAGCAGGGAGAAGGTGTGGAACTTCAATTTGCTGACACTGTTTTTGATAAGATTGTTCAGGAAGAAAGAATGGAGGATAATGCAGCTGAGTGTTTAGCTCAAGGCAGTCGGTAGAGATACAGAAAAAAGGATATGCAAATAAGACTGTTATATTGAACAGCTTACTCAGAAACACAGGCAGAATGTATTGCAGAATGTTATTATCTTTGGGGTAATGTTTTAATGAGAAAATAGCGGCCTTATCATGTTTCAGTAAATAAAAGCTGGAAGGAAGTGCATCAGATTGTTATACCATTTGGATATAGAAATGAGATTCCGAGAATTGCTCATGAAATTCCAAAGGGGTGAGATTTAGGACACCCAGCACAGATCCACACAGCCTCATCATCTAAGATGTTAATTTCAAAACTTTGGTTCTTATCTTTAACTCCCTCCATTGCTTACCCCAACCTATTTCTGCAACTTCCTCAAATCCTATGCCCTCTTACAAGTGTGTAGTTTTCTTCCGAGGATCCATCATTCTTCATTCATCCCTCTTCTTCCTCATATGCAAAGTACCCTTTGGCAACAGTGCCAATATAGTAGAATTCAAACATGAGTGAAATTGCTTCTTGTGAAAAAATTCTAATATACAATTCATTTAGCACACAGTTAAAGGTGTATTTTAAGTTTGGGTTTCAGCAAGCAATAGCCTATTTATACCATCTGATTGAAACTACAACTCTACTGGCCAAGGGAAAATTCTTTGCATGCCTGCTTACAGGAGCCAAATGTTAAATGTTTGGACAATGCAACAGCAGTGTCCTAAAAATTATACTAATTGTGGGTAGATTAAAAATCCAGAGGAACAAGAGATCCCTTGAGCACCTTATTGCCTAAACTGCATTTACATTCCATGCAATGTAAAACCCAATTTGTGGACTATCCCTCAACCCAACCTGACTTGTTGCCTCTGGCTTTGGTATCAGTTTAGTATCAGTGAAAAGTGAAATTTCGTATGCATCAACACTTGAGTTATTTAGTAAGCACACACTTTATGGATCTGAAATTGCAGCCCAGCAAAACTGAAAGTTTAAGTGATAATCTCCAATTGTTCAGACTATGATGAAATGTACAATGTATCCACCAATCAATGAAACTGACTAGGGCCTCCAGTCATCAAGCACTTTACTTCTATGAGAGCATTGATTGATTAAAAAAGGTCTAATTAGGAGAAACATTCATTCTGGTTCAGCTACAAGAAATCATTTAGTAATACATGTTGTAAATTTAGAAGTTAAGCTCAAACATGAAGAGTCAAAATGTGGCTGGAGAGATGGTTCAGGAAGGAGGGCTTTAGGTTCCTGGAACATTTGGACCTGTTGTTGGGGGAGTTGGGACCTGGGCAGGGTGGACAGGTTGCACCTAAACAGAGCTTGGACCAATCTCCTTGTGTGGCTGTTTGCTAGTGCTGCTGGGGAGGGTTTAAACTAAGAGAAAAGCAAAATACTGCGGATGCTGGAAATCTGAAACAAAAACAAAAATTGCTGGAAAAACTCAGCAGATCTGACGGCATCCATGGAGAGAAAGACAGAGTTAACATTTCGAGTCTGTATGACTCTTCTTCAGAACTAAAGAGAAGTAAAAATGTGGTGAAATATATACTGTTTAAGGGATGGGGGGTGGTGGGACAGGTGAAGCTGGATAGAAGGCTAGTGACAGGTGGAGGCAAAGGAGAGGTTACAAGAGATGTCATAAACAAAGGGTCGAAGGGGTGTTGATGTTAGTGATACTGGCTAAAGGAGGTATTAATGGTGACATTAAGAGTAGAAAGCAGAATGAGTAAGTGACAGATGGCCCTAGTGGGGATGGGGTGGGGGGAGGGGACGGCATGGGAAAAAAGATTGAAATAGGCTAAAAGGTGGGGGTAAAACAATGAATGGAAATACATTTTTAAAAATAATAATAATGGAAATAGGTGGGAAAAAAATATATAAAAATTAAAAAATAAATATTTGAAAAAAGGGGATGAAAAAGGGGTGAGGAAGTTGTTGAATTCAATGTTAAGTCTGGAAGGCTGTAAAGTGCCTAATCAGAAGAAGGTTGCTGTTCCTCCAGTTTGCGTTGAGTTTCACTGGAACATTGCAGCAGGCCAAGGATGGACATGTGGGCATGAGAGCAGGGTGGTGTGTTGAAATGGCAAGTGACAGGAAGGTCTGGGTCATGCTTACGGTCAGAGCATAAACTAACTTGGGAGGAAGTGAGAACCAAGACATTACAGAGAAAAAACAAGATGCACAAAGAATTGGGAGAGACAGGTATCACCAGCGTAAGATATAGTAAGGTATCAGGTGGGGTCAGAGTAAGAGGAAATGCAGTAAGGTCTAAAATAGGTTTACTATGCATTTATGTGCGAATATGGACTGTGGTAAATAATGTTAGTGAGCTGCAAGCACAGAAAGCTTTTAGGAATATAATGTTGTAGCAATAATAGAGTCCTGGCTCAAAAAAAGGACAGGACTAAGCACAAAATATTCCTGGATACAAGCTGTTACATGTTACAGCAGGATGGGAGGAGTGCTCAGTTTATCTAGCCCCACTACTCTGCAGGTCACACCATTAGTTTAAAAGTTTAATTCACTCACCAAAACGGCCAATTATTTACCTTTGCAACTGTTAGACAGAATGAAAGAGACTTCAACCAGACCTCTTTCAATAAACTCAGAATGTTGGTTTATTATACAACAAAACTTCTTTTTTAAAGTAGGTTGCAAGAACTGGTTAACACAGAATTGCAATCTGGAAGTATAACTAGCTATCCCTTTTAAAATTTCCCAACATACACACACAAATAAACAGAGGACAAACAGATGGGGTCTCTGAAGAGATTGGCTTTGGAGGATAGGCTATACAAAATAAAGGATCAAGTTCATAGGATTTCAACACCATCGATTTGGACCTTCCGCGTGTGAAGACGGCCGTTGGTCCCAGTGGATGTCTGGAGGTTCTCACCAATGGAGCTATGGTGTGGAGGAGAATATAGCCAGAACAATCCTTCTTGTCTCAGCCTCTCATGTTTCCAAAGACAGACAAGTTCCACTGAGATGAGGATGCTTAGCTGGATACTGTTAACCATTCTACTTCACGCAAGGCAAGGAGAATGCGAGCTGGGCCGCTGTTCACTTTACCAGCTCAGTCCCAGCTGTATTCACAAAAAAAACAACCTTAAACTCATTCCTGTCATGTGATTTGTAGTAAATCACTAGCCTTCACCTTTAAAATAGTTTATTTTTCCATTAATTAAAATAATTGCAATGCAAACAAGCAAACAACTCTCCCGTATCAAGTATATGCTGGTCAGGTGATTTCTTGGAAAAAGGCATGCTTGCTGCCAATCCAAAGTGAACTGATGACCCTTTTAAAGAAATCCAGGAATTCAGCTTGCAAGTGACCAGATAATGCAGTGTTCTCCCATATTCATAAAAAAAATTGCTTTTAACATTGTATGATAGGAAAGAAAAGAAGGAAAGATTGATGAAGGAAAACATTACAATGATGGAGAGTGAGGATGTCCTGGAGGGGCCAAGGACAGACCCTGTTTATTTGGAACTAAGAAGCAATAAAGATTCAATTACATTATTGAGGTAGTCACAAAATCACAGAATTATTACAGTGCAGAAGGAGGCCATTTGGCCCATCATGTCTGCACAAGCTCTCCGAAAGCAATTCACTAAGTCCCTTTCCCCCACTTTCTCCCCATAACCCTGCAAATTCTTTCTTTTCAGATAATAGATTAATGCCCTTTTGAATACTTCAGTTGAACTTGCCTCCACCATACTCTCAGGCAGTGCATTTTAAACCCTAACCACTTGCCGTGTAAAAAAGCTTTTCCTCATACCACTTTTGCTTCCTTTACTAAGTACTTTAAATATGTACCATCTTGTTCTCAATCCTTTCATGAGTGGGAACAATTTCTCCCCATCTCCTCTGTCCAGACCCCTCATAATTTTGAATACCTCGATCGAACCTCCTTTCAGCCTTCTTTTCTCTGAGGAAAACAGTCCTAATTTCTATTATGTATCTTCATAACTGAAGTTCCTCATCCTTGGAACCATACTCGTGAATCTTTTCTTCACCCTCTCTAATGCCTTCACATCCTTCCTAAAGTCCGATGCTCAGAACTGGACCCAATACACCAGCTGAGGCCGGACTAGTGACTTATACAAATTCAACATAATTTCCTTGCTCTTGTGCTCTATGCCCTTATTAATAAAGCCCAGGATACTGCATGCTTTATTAACTGCTCTCTCAAATTGTACTGCCACATTCAATGACATATGCACATATATTCCCAGGTCCCTCTAGTCCTGCACTCTTTAGAGGAACTATATTAACTCTCTATGTTCTTCCAGTAGTATTATAACTATTCTATTATTCTATTCCAACTAATCAGAAAGATGCAGAGGAACAAATTTGCAAGGGAATTACAGAAGTCCAAAAATATAGAGTAGTTATAATGAAGGACTTTAATTATCCTAATGTAGCCTGAGATAGGAATAGTGTAAAAGGAAGAAAATGTGTTCAGGAGAATTTTCTAGATGAGTATATTTTTGGTCCACTGAGGAAGAAGCATTGGTGGATTGGGTTCTGGGGAATGAAGTAGGCCAACTGGATCAAGTGTCAGAAGAGAACATTTAGGGGACAGTGACCATAGTATCTTGAGTTTTAGGTTAAGAAGAAATCCAGAGAAACAATAATTATTTGGAGGAGGACAAATTTTAATGGGGTGAGAAAGGGTCTGGCCCAGGTAAATTTGAATCAAAGATTGGTAGGCAGAATTGTAATGGAACAATGGTCTGCCTTTAAAGAGAAACTAGTTTGGGTACAGCTGAGGTACATCCTTACAAGGGGGAAAATAGGACAAACAAAGCCAGAGTCCCCTGGATGAAGAAAGGAACAATGGGTGAAACAGAAAAAGGTTGTGCCTGACAGATATCAAGTTGATAATACAAGTGAGAAACAGGCTGAATATAGGAAGTTGTGAAGGAAGGTGAGAAAAGAAATAAGAGAAGCAAAGAGAGTATGAGAAGAAACTGACAACTGACATGAACAGTTGTTTTATGGACCTGAGGAAGGTATTTGGTGTGCCCTAGAGATTGGTGTTAGGACCATTGCTTTTGTTGATATATATAAATTACCGAATTTGAGTGTTCAGGGCACAATTTCAAAATTTGCAGATGACACAAGACCTGGAAGTGTTGTGAACTGTGAAGGGCATATTGTTAAACTTCAAGAGGACATAGACATGATGGTGGAATGGCAAGCATGTGGCAGATGAAATTTAATGTAGAGAAGCGTAAAGTATACAATTTAGTGGGACAAATGAGGAGAGGCAATATAAAATATAGGATACAATTCAAAAAGGACGTGCAGTAGCAGAGGGACCTGGGGGTATTTGAGTGAAAATCTATGTAGGTGGCAGGGAAGGTTGAGAAAGCAATTAATAAGGTATACAGGATCATGGGCCTTTTAAATAGAGGCATGCATTAACTTTAGGGAGGATGTGAAAGCATTGGAGGGGGTACAGAGAAGAGTTACAAGAAGGTCCCAGGAATGAGGGACTTCAGTTACATGGATAAATTGGAGAAGCTTAAAGAAGAGAAGATAGTTGGAGATTTAATAGAAGTTTTCAAAAAGATGATGGGCCTGGACAGGGTAGACAAGGAGAAACTGTTTTAGACTGTGGAAGGGTTGGAAACCGGAGGACATCAATTTAAGGTGGTTGCTAAAGAACTAAAGCCGACATGAGGTAAACCCTTTTTACACAGTTAAGGTAGTTTGGATCTGAAATGCATTGCCTGACTGTGTAGTTGAGGGAGATTCAATCATGGCTTTCAAAAGAGAATTGGATAATTATCTGAAGAGGCTATGGGGAAGAAGCAGGAGAGTTGCTCTTGCAGTGGTCAAATCAAATCAGTCAAAAAAATCCAAAGGCTTTTTAGATGCCACTTTTTCTATCTAACTGGAATAGCTTAGGTTGAAGATAAGGTTTGAAACAATTATGGACATAAAAAAAAGCACTTCATAGTAACAAGGAAGGCATCTGGCTGTCAGTGAGACTATTAATTTGAATTCCACTGAGAAAGGAAGAATCTATAAGAAGGATGCACCATCCATGACTAACTAAGGACATTAAGGATAGTATCAAATTGAAAGAAAAGTTGTTCAATGCTGCAATGATTAGTGGCTGGCCAGAATATTGGAAAACTTTAGAAACCAGCAAAGAAAGAACAAAAAAAATTGAGAAATTGTAGTAGAAGAGAAAGCTAGCAAAAAATATAAAATCGGACAGTAAAAGCTTCTACAAGTATATGAAAAGGACAAAAAAGTAGCTAAAGTGAACATTGGTCCCTTAGAGGGTGAGACTGGTGAATTAATAATGGAAAACAAAGAATAGCAGAGACTTTGAACAAGTATTTTGCATCTGGCTTCACAGTAGAAAGCACAAAAAGAATATTAGAAAAGCAGGGAGGGAGGAACTTAAAATAGTCACAATCACAAGAGAAAAAGTATTGGGAAACTAATGGGAATAGAGGCTGACAAGTCCCCAGGACATAGGAACATACAAATTAGGAACAGGAGTAGGCTATTCTGTTGGTCTGCATCCTAGTGTCTTAAAAGAAGTCAGTGCAAAGATAGTTGATACATTGGTTGTAATTTTCCAAAATTCTGGAAAGGTCCCAGCAGACTGGAAAGCTGCAAATGCAATGCAACTATTCAAGAAAGGAGGGAGACAGAAAGCAGGAAACTATAAGCCAACTAGTTTAACACCTGTCACTGGGAAAATGCTCAAATCCATTAATAGGAGGTAGTTGCAGGATATTTAGAAAATTATTAAATAATCAAGGAGTGTCAATATGGTTTTATAAAAGGGAAATCATGTTTGACAAATTTATTAGAGTTCTTGAGAATGCGATAAGCAGGGTGCATAAAGGAATCCTAGTGGATGTAGTGTATTTGGATTTCCAAAATGCATTCCATAGTGTACCACATAAAAGGTTACTACAGAAGATAAGAGCTCATGATGCTGGGGCTGGTGAATTAGCATGGGTAGAGGATTGACTAACGAACAGGAAACAGAGAGTTGGGATAAATGGATCATTTTCAGGTTGGAACCCCAGTGTAGGGCACTCTATCAACTGTTTATGATATATATTAATGACCTGGATGAAGAGACCAACTGTATTGTAGTCAGGTTTACTGACAATTCGAAGATAGGTAGGAAAGCAAGTTCTGAGGAGGATACAAATAGTCTGCAGAGGGAGATAGATAGGTTAAGTGAGTGGGTAAAAATTTCACAGATGGACTATAGGCCTGAAATTTCTGGCCCTGCTGGCATCAGGCACCATGGTGGCGGGAGGGACAATATGGTGAGAAGGCCAAAAATTCGTTTTACGTTGTCGTGAAACCGGTTTGCAATTGTATGCTCCACTTGTCAGTGGCGAGCCATGTTTCCTACTGCCGTATGTCAGGAATGTCATGTTAGTACATTTGCCCTGCTCACCAGAATCATAGCCCCATGCCAAATTTACTGCCCACATCGGCATGACTGCAGAACACCGTGCTTTATTACTGCCTTTAAAAAGTGTGCACCTGGCAACCTGAACTTTGAGGGGAACTCGGAGGTGAGTGTACACAACCTTGTGCAGCACTCGCAAGCATTGCCCATAGGACATCAAGGATGAGGCACTGCACATTCGCAAAGGGCACAGGCAAGTCACTTTCCCCAACTGGCTTTCAGTGTGGTGCCGGGGCAAAGGCCAGTCAGACCAGTGGGGTTGGGGATAGGGGTAAAGCAGCACAGACAGATTGAAGGAAAGACTCAAGCACATGATGGGAGGGGTTGGGGGAGGGGGGTTGAGGGAAATGGCCACGCACTTGGAAAAGCTTGACCATTCTTTGGCAGCTGAGACCGTTCAGCTGCAGAAGAATGCTCACCTTGATGTCCTAGGGGCGATGCCCGCAAGCGCTATGCAAGGTTGTGTGCACTCACCTCCAGTTCAGGTCACCAGGTACACGCCTTTTAAAGGCAGTCATGAAGCATGAGCTGAGATTGTTCAGCTGCAGCTCCATTGAAGCTATTCTTCCCACTCAAGAAATGCAAAAGCTTGAAAGTGCCACGAAATGCTCCAGAGCTTTTCACCCCTTGGGTGCAGACTGCAAATTAATGTTCGTTTTAAGGGCAGCAGAGCATTTGGCCTACTGGGCAAGTTGTATAATCACCTTGTGAATGGTGACCATGGTGCAGACACTAGGTGGAAGCACACAGGGCCCCTTGAAATGTCTTTATTAAGACATGGACCGGTATCCACCATGGTTCAAGCTAACAGCGCAGCCTTGCAGTGTGGGTTAGGAGAATGCCTGTGCCTGATCTGAGCACAGCATGCTGTCCAGTGGGCAAAGCTGCCTCCAATCAGTCAAGTGAAGTGTGGCGGAGGTGGGTAGGGTTTTGGACATCCAATGAGTGCACTGCACACTGGCCATCCAAGTGGTGGTCAGCACTTTCCTGCATGCATGAAGGGGCCTTAGACTTAACAAAGAGAGGTTCTTAGGACACATGCTAACCCACTTGTCTCTCTCTTTGATCCTGCAGGAGGAGAACGTCAGGATCATGGAGTCTGGTGATTTAGCGGTATGCCTCATGGCTTACAGAGACCAGAGAAAAAGAAGAAGATTGTGGTGGAGGCACCTGGCTTAGCAAAGGGAGGAGCAGCTCCCTCAAGGTGAAAAGGTGGCAGGGCCTGCTGCGCATGCAACTGAAGATCCACAGTGAGCCAGTACTCATAGGCACCTCACTAGACCCATGGTATATAGACAGCGTCTGTCATTCCTGCAGATGATTGGGAACCAGTGTTGTCGAATATTGTGCTTGTTGAGGGAACTGGTCAATCACACATGTCACCTGCTGCAGGATTTAGCACCACAGTGACATGGAGGGCATCCACTGTCAGTGGCCGTAAGAATGACTGTAGTGCTCAATTTTTAGCCAGTGGCACCTTCCAGGGCTCCACAGGTGACCAGTGCGGGATCTTGCAAGCCTCCACACACAAGTGTATTCAGGGGGGTCACAGACGCCATCTTCACAAAGGCACAGAATTTTGTGTATTTCGCCCAGGATCAGGAAAGCCAGGAAGCAAGAGCGCTGGGATTTGCACATATCTCAAGTTTTCCATAGGTGCAGGGTGCCATCGACTGCACTCATGTGGCACTTTGATCTCCATGGCAACAAACAGTCAACTGTGTCAACAGCAAGGGCATCCACTTACTGAATGTTCAGCAACCACCACAAACACATCCCGCAGGTCCATGCAAGATTCCCAGGAAGTGTCCACAACTCCTACATTCTCAGTAGGCCTCAGATCCTTGACATCTTCCAGGGTCCAGAGAGGCTGCAGGGATGGCTCGTTGGGGGCAAGGGCTACCCACAGAGGACGTGGCTGATTACGCCAGTGTGGCAGCTTCAGACTGCAGTAGTGTCGGTACAACGAGGTTCACACCATGACCCAGACTTTGGTGGAGCAAACAATAGGCATTTTGAAAATGAGATTCCAGTGGCTCAACAGTTCTGGTGGAGCACTGCAATACGGTCCCCAGAGGGTGTCGTGCATCATCGTCGCTTGCTGCGCACTCCACAACCTGGTGCTGCAAAGGGGAGAGGACCTGGCTGAGAAGGAGATGAAGGAGCTGCATGTATCCTCCGATGAGGTGGACGTCAAAAGGGATGATGGTGTTGAGGTCCTCAAAGGCAAGGATGCCAGAGGTGAGGCCATCGCACTGGCCAGATGAGGCAGGCACGCTTGGGAGGCCCTCATAGCCACATGATTCATGGAGGATGGCGAAGATATGCAGTTAGGACAGTCCTGACGTCCCTACATTGCATCTGTGTACATTTGACTCCTGTGTTTCTGATGGCAGTGCTCAGGCTCATGTCATGTCATGTCGTGGAGATGCAGTGGAGGCCCTAATAGCTGTTAGATTCCAGAGGATGATGACAATATGCAGTGAGAACACTCCATAGATCTTAACATTGCCTCCCTGAATGTCTGACTCCTGTCTGGCCAAGGGCAGTTTGCTTGCGCTCTGTGATCAGGGTCATATCATGGAGAAGCAGCTGTGAAACTTTAATTGCACCTGATCCTTTGTAAGCCTTTAGCACCTGCCCCTTCAGGAACACACCGTCACCAGTCACAGATGCTGAAGAGATGGGGACCAGCCCCATCTCAAAGATGCTGAGAGCACACAGCGAGAATGACCAAACTCTGTGACACCTGCCCATGACATTCTGGCAGCAATGACAAGCACCATCGAGGCACAGGCATCACTAATGTGTCCAGTGAGTGTGAAGCCGGACCATCACTTTGGTCTGAAAGTTACACACTGCACAGGGAAGAGGCCCTGGACTGAGACACCTGCCTTTATCTAATGCAGGGTTCACATCTGAGTGACATGAACACTGCTCATCATAACAAGGAGCCATAGGCAGGGCGACATTCTTGGAAGTTTATTGACAATAGTGAACATTATGTACAAGTGATTAACATTTGTGCCCAGGCTTTGCAACTACATCTTCTTAACCTTCCTAACCCTGTCTTGGTTCTCCCCTAACATCCACAGCGGAGATGGAGGCAGCCTGCTCATTGCTACGCCGTCTGTGATGACCTTGGCGTGCATTTTCTGGAGGGCTGAGACCTGGAGGGCTCCAGCCTGCTTTCGGGGTCCTGCCGTGTGGCAGTGGCATCCACCCTGGCCTGTGGAGTTGGAGCTGCTGGGGCCATAGGAAAAGGGGATTCAGATGGGCTGGACATTCCCAGAGTCATCTGGTTGGATGACCCCGGGATGTGCATCTGCTGATCCTCCTCCCTATGGGTACCCAAGGGCCCCTGGCTGACTCCTTGAGGAGAAGGGGGAACTGGAGTGAGAGCAAGCTGTCCTGCATCCCTCTCAAATTGATGCTGTTGGAGGCCAACTATGGTGTCAGCGATGGAGTTCAGTCCAAGCAGCAGTGCAGGACCGATGTCCTGGACCAAGGTCTCCGTGGCAGCCGCCACCCTACCAGCGTCGACCTTAGTACAGAAACATGCCAGCTCCAGAGGCCCATCATCAGCCTTCGACTGAGCATTGTCCTGGTCTCCAGCAGTTCTCCAATTGCCAGTGCCCTGGGCACTCTCTGTGTCCGCAGAATATCTGCGCTGGTGCCTGGTTCAGAGATCGGGTCTGACGCAGGTGCATGGGGAGCATGGTGGTCCTCCAGTGTCAGGGGTGGCCCTTCAAGGACCGGAGAGTGAATACCTGCTGATGAACTTAAAAGGGAGAAGAAGGATATGTCATTAGTTAAAGTTATCACACTGCCATTGTGCATGCCAGCCACACTGGTGAGACAATGGAGATCTGCATCATGGTTCCATCGTCTTTCAATGATCAATGGGGACTCCAGGTTCGAGGCTCAAATCAATGAAGAGACTTCACTAGAACAGTTGCACAATCTGAAACTCTCACCTCAGTGCACTGCACTCTTACCTTCATTTGACACCCCAGCCTCACTGCGGCCACTTGACTGAGGTGCATGGCGCCTCTCAAGCTCCAAGGCCTCCTGCTCATACCGGGAGAGGATGAGGAGGCTTGGGGGTCCTCCGGCAGTCTGCGACCTCTCAATATTGTTATGGGATGTCTTCTTCTGAAAGGATAGAGGAGCATTGATTAGTCCACTCTCCACTTGCAGTGCCATTGCAGCCTGAACAACCCCAGCTGTGGAACACCTTGCAGGGCACATCCGAGTCATGGCCCTCGAGGCACAAGGCACTCAGTCCAAGCAACCAGGGCTCAGCTCCTTGCCCAGTTCCGGCGTGACTGACAGTTGGCACTCGGACTCTAACACCCCTGAGCTCCACAGGAGGATGGCCAGCCCAAAACAATTCAACACACTGACCCATGCCAACATGGTACTCACCCTTCCTGAGCGCAGCAGGTCATTGAAGCGCTTCTGACACTGCACCCAGATGTGCTGCACCACGTCGTGGCTGCTCACCTGGGCTGCTGCCTCCTCCCATGCCTTCTTTGTGAGGTGCTGTGGCCTCCTCCTCCCATCGATGAGGACAAGGGTGTCCCTTCTGGCAGCCACCTCCTCCAGGAGGGTAGAGAGGAAAAACGGAAGGCTGACTGCCCAGCCGACTCAACTCCTGACTGATCTCTGCATCCTCATTTGCAGCCATGTCGCTGCTACAACTCCGATGCAGGCAGCCACCCAGGGGCTGCCTGCACCATTTTTGAACCAGCCGCCAGGTCTTCATTGGACCCTGCGGACAACAGGCGCCAGCCCCTTCTCGCAGGTTCTCCAGCCAGTGTTCATGCTGGATGGGCCTTAATTGACCAGCCAGTGTGAAATCGCAGCCTGGCCCTGATCACGGATAGCTGTCGGCTTCTCAACCACCCCCACTGAGTCCGCCTGACGAGGGCAAAATTCTGCCCCTAGTGTACAGTTTTGGTTTCCCTACTTGAGGAGGGATATATTTGCATTGGAAGCATTTCAGAGAAGGTTCACTAAGTTGATTGCTGTGAAGAAGGGGTTATCCTATGAGGAAAGGTGAGCAGGTTGACCTGTGCTCATTGCAGTTTAGAAGAATGTGAGGTGATCCTATTGAAACAAATAAGATTCTGCAGAGGCTTTTGGTAGAGCATGATAGAGAGGATGTTTCCCTTCATAGGAGAACACTGTTTCAAAATAAGGGTCTCCCATTTAAGACAGAAACGAGGAGGAATTTAATCTTTCAGAGGGCTGTTAGCCTTTGGAATTCTCTTCATCTGAGAGCAGTGTAGGTAGGGTCATTGAATATATTCAAGGCTGAGTTAGACAGTTTTTTGACCTAAAGGGAGTCAAGGGTTATGTAGCAGTTAAGTGAAATAAAGGACGCAATCAGATCAGCCATGATTCAATTGAGTGGCAGAGCAGCCTTGATGAGCTGAATGGCTAACTCCAGCTCACATTTCTTATGATCTTATCTACAGGTAATTAGCGCTAATAAGGAAGCGGGGATGGAAGGGCTTGGAGCCCAGTGGGTGGATTGGAATGGCAGTGAGGGTAAATGGGTTCAAAATCCTTCTCCTTTGTGGATGGTGATATCTTGTTATATGTTTAAAGAAAGATTTGCATCTATTTTGTGCTTTTCACAACTACTGGATGTCTCAAAGTTCTTTACAGCGAATGTCGAACTTTTAAAATTGTAATCACTGTTGTAATGCAGGAAACGTGGCGACTAATTTCCGTACAGCAAACTCGCACAAATAGCAATGTGATATTGACTGAGGGATAAATATTGGCCAGGATACCAGAGATAAAATATAAGAATTTAAAATATCTGGCTACTCTTCTTAGAAGGAATAGTATCACAGGGTCTTCTACGTTGACTTGAGACAGGACCTCAATTTAAATGTCTCATCCAAAAGACAGCATCTCCAACAGTACAATGCTCCCTCAGCACTGCATTAGAGTGTCAACTTTGATCAAATTCTGGAATGGCACTTGAAGCCGGAACCTTGTGATTTAAAAGTACGTGTTTTACCAACTGAGCCACAATGATGGACTGATTGCTGACTGATTATATCCTACAGATTCCTCAGAAGCAAGAAATCTCAAAGTTGTTACTTTTTCTCTACCCCAAAATATTTACCGGACAATAATGCAAAGGGCATTGTTAAATTTTTGTTTGATGGAATCAAATAGCACAGAAGGTCTTTCTGCTGGCATTTTGAATGTCATCCAATTAGTCCCACGCATCCGCTCTTTTCCTATAACCCTCCAAATGTTTCTCTGACCTGTGAGAGAATTCTCTATTTGGATCTCCAATTTGAGAATTAAGGATTTATTGCAATTTTCTGAAGAATGTGGGTGAGTCTGAATTAAGTGTGAAAGAAGAAACAAGCCAGATTGGATTACATACTTTGACTCAAATATAGTTCTAATTATTTACATAGCGACTGTATAAACTATTGAGGAATAAGTAGCCCAAACTGATCCAAATTAAATTTCAGCATGTTAACAATTAAAGTTGGTGTTGAAGCGAGAAAGCAGCAGCATCAACGTCCATTTATATAGGCCAGAATTTTGACCTTGCTGGGCGGGTGGGCCCCACCGGCTCACCTGCGGGCGATCTCTGCTGCCGAAACAGGGCCCGCCGCCATTTTGAGTGGGCGGGCCAATTAAGGTCCTCCCAGCGGCATGCCCAACTGGAAGTGCTATGTGCTTCCTATGCGGGTGGGTGGAGGGATTCCCCATCTGTCAAAGTGGGCTCTTTCACGCATGCGCACTGCTCCCTGAGACTAAGTGCTGTCTCAGGGAGAGCACTGAATGTTTAAAAAACTTTAAAAATAGAGAAAGAAAAACATTATTAACATATCCCCCTCATGTGGCACTGTCACACGAGATGGGACATGTTAATAAATATGAGTGAAACTTTAATAAACTTTTTAAAAACTGAGATGAAACCTCATCCTGCCAGTAGGTGAGGTTTCATGTTTTTTCAGAAGCCCACTGGGGCTCCTGGCCTACCCATCAGCCTTAATGTTGGATGGGCAGGGTCTTTAATGATCTTAATGAGCCTGTCAATAGCCTCCATTGACAGGTGGGCAGGCAAGCAGCCGATTTTGCTGTCCACCCGCCTTCCTAAAAATTTAAATGGACCGGGATGACGGCGGGGATTCCTCCCGACATCATCCCGTGTCATTTTCCCGTCGGCGAGTGGGCCCCACCCCCAAATCGCCAACAGGAAAATTCTGGCCATAATATTTGCAATGTAGAAAAATATTCCAAGGTGTTTACAATTTGGTGAGGAAGGTGCCAAACAGGCCGACGGTAAGGGTCTTCAATCTGCCTCTTCAATCCTCAGGACTCCTTTACCGTACACGGAAAGAAATAACCATCTGACCAGAACAGATAAATTAAGTTACCTGCTCGCTCTGATCCTTCCTTATAGTTATTGTATGTGTGGCACTCCTTCATCATCCTTATCGTTTACTAACACACAGTAGGTGGAATTTTCCGGGCCCTTTGGGGGTGGACTGGGAGGTGGGAAGGGTGGCAAGATGGCACGGGAAGGTGTCACAAAGGGTGCCTGACATCTTCTCGCCATCATTCCATTTTGTTTTGTCCGTGGTGGCGATATTGGTGGCTCATACAACCAGGGAGCAAAGCAATTTAGCAGCATAGTGCCAGACAGTGGGGTTAAAGAATGTTTCAGTTGGAGGTTGGGGTGTGGGGAGTTTGTGCTGTTTAGGGATGAAGATTAACTGGTGAGAGGAACAGATTACGGGCTGGATTTTACAGGGCGAGGGCATACTACTTGTCCCACAACCCTGTTACAAAAGTTGGTTCCAAACTGACCAACTTAAAAAGGCCACTGGCCCCAGCAATAACACACTGCCAGCAGCCTTAACAAGCAGAGGTTGGGACTTCCACCTCTCAGTGGGAAAATGTCCTGTGCTCAAGGGCAGCTGGCCAATCTGATCAGCTGGCCACTCCAGCAGCGCCATATCTCAGCAAGCAGGCCCCAGGAAGAAGAGCACTGGATCCCAAACTAAGGGAAATTCTGGGATTTTAGGGCAGGAAGGTGTCGGGCACGCTTGGAAGGGGTTAAGAGGGAATAAGCGGAGTGGTTTTGGAAGCCATGTTGGGAGGCACAAAGGAGGAATATATTCTTGGTGGGGGGGAGGATGGGTTGCCACTGATGTGTGCAGGGTACCCCCCGAAAGTATATACCTCAGTTGGTTAAAAGGTGGACACCCAAGTCTTGCCTGCCAAATGCATTATGGCATAGGCAGCATAGTATTCGGGTCAATTGGCTTGTTAAGAAGCTCAAATTCCCATTAATGCTTCTTTTCAGAATGGCAGTCAGGCTGCTGATTTCGGTCCCCGCCCACCTACTGTATTGTGGGGATTAGGTTGAAAACAGCCCCAGCAGGGGGAACCGCAAAGTCCATCCCTAAGAGTGAAAAGTGCTTTCTGAGGTCTTATTGAGAGCTGTTTCAGTGGGAAGGGATTGGGAGTAACTGAAATGTGCCTTTTCAGGCTTGCATAAATAAGAAACGGGAGTATCTGACCACGCGTGAGGAGATATTTGAAGCACTGGGTGAACTACATTCGGGATATCAAAGGAGGCCAGAACAAATGTCAAAATGCAACTGCCAGGGAAATAAAAGATTTAAGTAGCAGTCAAACAGCCAAGGTCAACTGGTTGTGAAGGGTTATTCTTTATGGTGAGGTCATATTTAGAACATTTTCTGTAGATATGATGCCGGTGAGAATGGTTGGGCATTTTAGGTGTTGGGGATGTTGCTCTTTGGAGAGGTGACTTGTGTTAAATGGGCTTAGAATGTCAGGAATGGGAACAGAAAATGGTGGCGTTACTCAGCAGGTCTGGCAGCATCTATTGAGAAACGGAGAGCAGGATTTTCCCTGTGGACCACAGAATGCTGCCTCCAGGGTCAAATGGGAGTCAGAACACTGCATTGTATGGGGGACAGTCACGCCCGGCAGTGATTTTCCATGAATTGGCCAATTAATGGCTAGAGGATGGGCTCGCTGTCCAGTTAGGGGAAGCGCAGGTTCTCAAAGCTGGAGGAGAAGCAGCAGATTGTCTTTTCAGATAAGTGAGAGAGAGGGCACCTGAACCTTTTTAACTTTAAAAGAAAGTAAAATGCCCTTGGCAGCTGCATGGACCACCATGGTGGAGGAAAACCCCTCTGCAGGGCGGCCTATGGCTGCAGTTGAAACCAAGCAGGCAGGGAGGGCCTATAAGCCTGCTTGGAGAGCTGTGGCCACACAGCCTCTGACAACAGGCCTTATTAGGCCTTTAAATAGCTCAACTGGCAACCCTGCTGTAACCCCTGCATCACCCCCTCACTACGCACCCCCCCAGGTAAAAATGGCCTGAGGGCAGCATGGAGCTAGTGAACTGGCATCCGGCTGGCAGTGTGAGTTTACGCACCCACCTGCCTTTGTGCTCACCCCCATGAGGGCCTAAAATTTTGCCAAGAGTCAACATTTCAGGCTGATGACCTTCCATCTGAACTCTAACCAGAGAGTTGATGAAAGGTCACAACCTGAAATGTTAACTCTTGTTTCTTTCCACAGATGTTGCCAGATGTGATTATTTCCAGTATTTTCTGTTTTTATTTCAGAATTCCAGCTTCTGTAGTAGTTTGCTTCTGTTTTAGAATCTCAGTTAAGCAGTGGAGTGTGAATTCTGCTGAATGGGAGTGGGGGCCGGCGGGGGGGAGGTGGTTTCATTCTTCTATAGTTTGTGTGCTAATTTTGCACCGTTATTTAATAGTTATTCATTCTTTGTAGGGATACAATGTTGATTAATCTTTTTCCATTGCTGTCAGTATGTGGTTCAAAAACTTGATGAGTTTGCAAACAAAATTGTGAATGTTCTGACTATTTCTATCACCCAATCCTTCCTTTTTAATCAGCCTTCCTTACTACCTTTGAGAACATCTTTATAATAAAAGTTGGTCTTACCTTCAACTCGTCTTTTATTTTCATATGCTTATATTTTGTGCTATTTCTCTCTTTATCATCTGCTAGATATTTTTCATATTTCCTTTTATCCATTCGAATCTGGCTTTTTCCCTCACTACTACCACAGGTACTGGGAACCTCAGGCCAAATATCTGCACTGGAGTAGTCCCAATTGTATTTCCTATGTCTACCAACTTGGTTTTTCCAACCAACCTATTTCAGTTAGGGGAGAGGTCAATATCTAGAATCAAAAATAATTGAAGGAAGGATTAGAGGGAAGTTGAGGAGTGACTTCTTCACCCCAAGGATGGTGGGGGCCTAGAAAGTGCTGCCTGAAAGACAGGTGGGGCAGAAACCCTCATTGATTTAAAAAAAATGCTTGGATGTGCACTTTAAGTGCTGTAGCCTCCAGGGCGACGGACCAAGACCTGGAAGGTAGGATTCGGCTGGATAACTCTTTCTTGGTCAGCATGGACATAATGTGCCGATTGGCTTCCTTCTGCATTGTAAACTTGCCTATGTTTCCTATGTTTTCTAACCATTCAGTCTGTCAAAGACATTCTCCTATAAGTGGGTTTCTCGATGGTTTGGTGTTGGTCACGGCGCTTGTAAGAGAATATTGTTCTGTTTTGATTTCCCTCACTGATTTGAGCATCCCTGTAGATGGCCATGAAGATGGTACATGTTCAGTGGTACCCTGCATTTCAGTAAGTGCCTTATGAATGACTCAGTGAGGCCATGGGTGTTCCACTGCACATTTATCTTCAGCTGCTGCAGGCTGCTCGTGATGGACTCAAAGCATGTCTTATGGATCTTTTGATCCGGCATTAACTGCCATCTGAAGGCAGTGCCAGTAGAATACCAGTCTTTTGCTCAAGATATATGATTTGGACATAGACTCTTTATTGTCCTCGCATGTCATCACTTGTCTGTTGTGCATCACTCATTTTTTTCTTTTTCTCACTATTTTCTTTCTCAAACTCATTACTTAAGTGCTCCAGGGTTCTACTGACTTTGCTTGGGGCAGGTGAAATGCTTGATGTAAACTGTGAGATCCATCATGCCCTCACTTGGCCTGCATTGCATTGAAAAAACACAAAAGGAAGAGAAAAGGAAAATTTACAATACCTCTTAATATGATACTTCAAAGAGAGATAAGATCAGAAGACATTTTGTGCATTATGCATCTGCTGAGCAAAGTCAGCTGCTGCTGTGATGATTAATAAGTGAGTCAATTTGTGATGGATAATAATTAATAGAGCTACTTGCTGGGTGGTGGCATTACACCTCCAAAGTCAGCCTCGCTAACGCTCCACACAGATTAATTGCCAAGAAGGGTCAGGCACACCTCATATTAACAGATGCTTCAACATAGCTGGTCTGCTCTCTGTGCTTATGTGCAGCCTAGAAGCAGAACATAATTATGTATCATTTTAAAAACTGCATGAGCAACACAAACATTATCCATGTGCCCAATCCATTGCAAAGTAGCTGTTTGTGCACCTGGGAGTCCTTGTGAGATGTTCAAAATTATGATAGGATTTTTAATAAGATTAATGAGGAAATAAATATTCCCACTGACTATTGTTGATAACTTGAAGATCATTATCGAAAGACAGGTTAGGGGAATTTTATTTATATACAGAGGGACATATGGAATACCCCATCTGAAACAATGGGGGAAGCAGTGCCTATAATACTTTTTAAAAAGAAAATGGATAAATACTTGAAAAGAAAAGCTTAAAAAGTTAGGGGCAAAGGGCAGGGGGATTAAGTAAAGCAATCTTTCAAAAGCTAACACAAGTCCAATCAACTGAAAAGCTGCTTTGTCTGCTGTAAAATTCTATGATTTCTCCTTTTCTTCTTCACAGCCCTAACTTCCTTTGCGAAATATTTTGTGGGTCCAGTTAGAATTGCAAAAATGAGAGAGGAGAAAAAGCAAGTTTTTTTTGCAAGCTATTTTATATAAGGTACGAGGGTACAAACACTGAATATTTTGATTGCTTCCATATTCCTTTCAGAAATTCCTTTCTTCCCTCAGGTAGGTTGCATGCTATAATTATTGGATCTATTTTCTTTTCAATTGATTTGATTTAAAATGCCCTATTGCTGAAGCAGTTAATGCAGCAAAAGGCTGTAAATGGGTTTGTTATCATAGCTGTCAAAAAGGGAAAGTAATATGGATGTATAATATTATCCCTTTGTTAGCAACATGAATCAGTGCATAAAAGGGTATGCATGTTCTGCCCAAAGGAAGGCCATGGCTCATTGTCTGCTGAGCTGCTTTTCTTGGCAGTTTTTTGTCAGTGATGGTTTGCCATTGCCTTTCCCTCTCATGAGCGGGGTGAGGAGGCAGGTCCCAAGTCTACTGCACTGGAACAGGATCAAACTCACACTGTTGACGTTCTTATGAACAACACATTAACCATCAAAGCTAAGCAGCCCTCGTAAAAGGCTGTCATGTCCTTGAATTTCTATAATTGTTGGCTTACAGAGTCAAACTTAGAATCATGCTTAATTATTCAAAATATTTGTTTCTTATATTTCCTAATATTTATTGAACTAATTTAGGTGTTTTCATGAATTAAGGTTGGAAATTACTTGGTGATGTCAGCAGATAAATCCTAAGGGGAGATCACTGATCCTTCATGGGTACAAATTGGAAAATTATACATTCCCAGCCTGTGATTTAACCACTGATGTCCAGGGATGTATAATTTTCCAATACACGCTGGCAGCAGGTGCACTCCTTTAACATATTCTCTCCATCACAGAGACTGCCTAGTTTTATCTCCAAAGCATTGCATACTTCAACACTTATCCCATTGCTGCTGAAAGCCTCATCTATACCTTTCTTACCACCACTAAATCCGACTATTCCAATACTTTTCTAACTGGCCTAACATCCACCACATACAACAGTTCATCCAAAACTCTGCAGTGAACTATCCTGTTCACTGAACTAAATTGCCTGTATCCCCTCCGGCAAAGCCTCAAGTTTAACTTTTTATCCCTATGTTGAAGCCCTTTCATGGCATCACCCCAAACTATCTCTGTAACCTTCTTGAAACCCTGCAACCCCCTAAAAATCCTGCATTCCTCCAATTATGGAATAATATTCTGTATCATCCCTGTGCATCCCCCACTCCCTTTGTCCTCCGCCAACCCCACAATCCCCCCCACACACAACAGCAGCCATGCCATTGTTTCCAGGACTGTCACTGACCTCATCTCCTCTGGGGATCTCCCTCCCACAGCTTCCAACCTGATAGTTGCCCAACCTCGGACGGCCCGCTTCTATCTCCTACCCAAAATCCACAAACAGAACTGCCCCGGTAGACCGATCGTCTCAGCTTGCTCCTGCCCCACAGAACTCATTTCTCGTTATCTTGACTCCCTTCTCTCTCCCCTTGTCCAGTCCCTTCCCACCTACATCCGTGATTCCTCTGACACCTTACGTCACATCAACAATTTCCAGTTCCCTGGCCCCTACCGCTTCCTCTTCACCATGGACGTCCAATCCCTCTACACCTCCATCCCCCACCAGGATGGTCTGAGGGCCCTTAGCTTCTTCCTCGAACAGAGGCCCGAACAATCCCCATCCACCACTACTCTCCTCCGTCTGGCTGAACTTGTTCTCACGCTGAACAATTTCTCCTTCAACTCCTCTCACTTCCTCCAAATAAAAGGTGTGGCTATGGGTACCCGCATGGGCCCCAGCTATGCCTGTCTCTTTATGGGGTATGTGGAACATTCCTTGTTGCAGTCCTATTCCGGCCCCCTTCCACAACTCTTTCTCCGGTACATCGATGATTATTTCGGTGCTGCTTCATGCTCTCGTCAGGACTTGGAAAAATTTATTAATTTTGCTTCCAATCTCCACCCCTCCATCATTTTCACGTGGTCCATCTCTGACACTTCCCTTCCCTTCCTTGACCTCTCTGTCTCAATCTCTGGTGATAGACTGTCCACCAATATCCATTACAAACCCACCGACACCCACAGCTATCTCGACTACAGCTCCTCACACCCCACTTCCTGTAAGGACTCCATCCCATTCTCTCAGTTCCTTCGCCTCCGTCGCATCTGTTCCGATGATGCTACATTCAAAAACAGTTCCTCTGACATGTCCTCCTTCTTCCTTAGCCGAGGTTTTCCACCCACGGTCGTTGACAGGGCCCTCAACCGTGTCCGGCCCATCTCCCGCGCATCCGCCCTCACTCCTTCTCCTCCCTCCCAGAAACATGATAGGGTCCCCCTTGTCCTCACTTATCACCCCACCAGCCTCCGCATTCAAAGGATCATCCTCCGCCATTTCCGCCAACTCCAGCATGATGCCACTACCAAACACATCTTCCCTTCACCCCCCTTATCGGCATTCCGTAGGGATCGCTCCCTCCGGGACACCCTGGTCCACTCCTCCATCACCCCCTACTCCTCAACCCCCTCCTATGGCACAACCCCTTGCCCACGCAAAAGATGCAACACCTGCCCCTTCACTTCCTCTCTCCTCACCGTCCAAGGACCCAAACACTCCTTTCAAGTGAAGCAGCATTTCACTTGCATTTCCCCCAACTTAGTCTACTGCATTCGTTGCTCCCAATGTGGTCTCCTCTACATTGGAGAGACCAAACGTAAACTGGGCGACCGCTTTGCAGAACACCTGCGGTCTGTCCGCAAGAATGACCCAAACCTCCCTGTCGCTTGCCATTTTAACACTCCACCCTGCTCTCTTGCCCACATGTCTGTCCTTGGCTTGCTGCATTGTTCCAGTGAAGCCCAACGCAAACTGGAGGAACAACACCTCATCTTCCGACTAGGGACTTTACAGCCTTCCGGACTGAATATTGAATTCAACAACTTTAGGTCGTGAGTCCCCTCCCCCATCCCCACCCCCTTTCTGTTTCCCCCTTCTCTTTTTTTTTCCCAATAAATTATAAAGATTTTCCTTTTCCCACCTATTTCCATTATATAAAATAAAAAAAAAACCCACTAGAGCTATACCTTGAGTGCCCTACCATCCATTCTTAATTAGCACATTCGTTTAGATAATATCACCAACTTTATCTTTAACACCTATGTGTTCTATTGTACTATTGTTGTTGACATCTTTTGATATTCTGCTTCTATCACTGCTTGTTTGTCGCTACAACCACACCAACCCCCTCCACCTCTCTGTCTCTCTATCTCTCCGCCCCCCACACACACACCTTAAACCAGCTTATATTTCAGCTCTTTCCTGGACTCGAACTCAAGTTCTGTCGAAGGGTCATGAGGACTCGAAACGTCAACTCTTTTCTTCTCCGCCGATGCTGCCAGACCTGCTGAGTTTTTCCAGGTAATTCTGTTTTTGTTTTGGATTTCCAGCATCCGCAGTTTTTTTGTTTTTAGCAGCCATGCTTTTAGCTGTCTAGGTCCCATACTCAGAATCCTCAGTATAAACCTCTTTGTCCCTCCACCTCCCCTCTCCTCTACTAACACTCTCCTTGAAACTCACCTCTTTGATCTAAGGTGAGCACTGTTTCCACTTTACATTGATCATCTTTTTCCCGCTAATATACTTTACAGCTTTCCAGTACTGTGTTGAGTGCTATTCCGTGGCTTGAGAACTGTTGATAAAGGAGATTGAATGAGAGTCAAGGGTGGGATTTAGTTTTGGGTTTGAATAAGAAACCAATGTTTAATTACTCGAGCTATATGACAGCTTTGTGTATTCTATTTTGCAAAATGATGAGTGTCACTATTTGGAACAAACACCTCTTACTTTTAATTAATATAGACAATATATTACTAACCATTGAGCACAAACCTGCTGAGCCACTCCAGCTCCCTATTATTTTGACTTGTATAATGGAAATAATTATATTAGTAATTGAAATAGGTTGGTGCAATTAGGAGGTTTAAATTCTGGGAACTTCAGTAAAGTTGCAGATTGTAAAGTGAATTAGCTTCAGCAAACAAATCACTTTAAACCTCCAGCATTAATGCCATCATCAATTTTCTTCCACAAAATATAATTCTGAATTACTTGGAAAATGCGGGAGGCGTTTAGGAATGTAAGTGCACGTTACATTTTATAGGCCTAAATAAGTGAGGAACTTAAGAGGAAAAATAATGCATCAGATATGATCCTTGATTAAATTCCAGGATCTGCGCACCTGAATTCTTGGTGTACATAAAGCAGTTAATTTAATATCCAAAGGAACGAACCAGATTTCGCGGTTACAGTTTGCCTCCCCAGTGCCCAGCACTGTGCACATGTCTGTACCCACTTGCGCCAGCCCAACCAATCCTATACAGGTGTTTGATTGAGGGACAGTGCCACCAATCAGTGGAAAGCCGAAACCTCACATCAACCAAGCACAGCTCCTCTACGCTCTCTACAATATTTGCTTGAGCCTGGACCCCCCAGAGGTTGTTTTGCACCTTGTGCACTCCCTCCCCTGGGCCTTGCTAGTATCATACAAATATGCATATTTTATATCAGTTGGACAACACTGTACAGTGCATTGCAAGTGATCCTGAATACCCAACTCCTGATAGGTAACCATTGATTGTATCATATGGACTTTAATTCAAAGGGCGGGATCATCCCAGCTTTGCACAAAGTGTAGTAGTAGGTGGGAAAAAAGTCATTTTATCTGCCGGCTGTGATGGCAGCTTCTCGCACTGTACAGTCCCATTCCTGCCTCATTAATTACGCAGCCACGAGAATCATGATGTCTCGCTGGTGGGTGGTCTCCGATTTGCCTGCCACATTTTTGCCTTGCTGCTTCCTCATGCAGGGCACCACATTTAAATTGCAGCTGCACGCACATTTCTCAATGCTTGGAGTACAGGACTGTTCCCATGAAGGCATGGCCCCAAAAGCCAAGAAGACTGCAGCCCTCCAATTCAGTGACTCATCTCTGGAATGACTTCTGGACACTGTGAAGGCACACCGTGATGTCCTCTACCCCTGCTCTGTCCGCAAGAGGCCCATCAAACTCACCACTCTGGCTTGGGAGGTGATAGCAGGGGTGCCAATGCTGCATTCAATGCAGAAAACTGATGAATGATCTTATCTGTGCCACCAGGATACCGCAACCATCTTATCACTCTAAACTTCCACACTCACAAAGTCATCACATGTTCACTGGCATCTCACTCACTGCCAGCTCAAGGGACATCACCTCTCACTATCTCACACACACCCTCACATATCCATCTGGCCTCATCTCTGGAGACTGCCTCCTCAGCCCTCACCATCTTGAGGTCACTTGCACAGATCAACATATGCCCCCACACACACCCTGGGATACCCCCCTTCTCCAGTACAGCCCTCGCCCTGCAGCCTTTTCCCTTGCCTGAGACCACGTCACACCCTTCCCCAAACAAGCCCTAACCCTGCAGCCATTGAAAAGCTACCCCCGCCTTACAGCTGGTCTGGTAGGTTGAGACCTGCCCATGAGACCCCCCCCCTCCCAAAAGTGATATGGTGCTGCCTGTGAAGCCTGGCGCTGATGACCGTGAGTGCTTCCTGTGGCAAGGTAGGCAGACAAACCTTAAAGTCCTGAGTGAAGTGCAGCTTGCCAGGTGCAAGTCACTTATGTACAGATGTAAAACATGTCAGCATGCAATCATGCCGACATGCCTGGATGATCCAGCCTGGGCGGGCGGGTGATTCCGGTGAGCAGGCTTATACTAAGATGCTAAAACATTGAAATTAGGTTCTCAACATGTGGCAGCGGGAAATGCAGCCTGTCATTGATGGGTGAAGCGGACGATCGCACACTGCTTTCACAACAGCGTGAAATCAATTTTTGGCCTTCTCGTCATATTGTTATCCCCCCCGGGCACCTGCCATGATGTCCGACGTCAATGTGGCTGGAAAATTCAGGCCAAAACCTGCCAACTTTGAAAGACCTCATTGGAACGGTTCTCAAAATTAAATAAAAACAGCTCTATTTTTTAAAGGAAGCAAATAACTGATCCTCAGGTGAATGTCGCTGTTCCTTTACACATGCACCAGATTTAAGGGGCACCCAGACAGCCTGCACTATCCGTTCCACTTTTGCCTGGCCACCCTTTCCTGCTAAGCTTTCCTCCCTTCATTGGCTATCCTCCACACTGCCACCATATGGTCTCAAGCATACGCTGGCATTTACAGACACTCCCCAAAGAGAACAATGCAGTGGCAACTCACTGTTACTCATGGAAGAAGTTAACCTTGCCAAGGTTAACTACTTATATGCAGTCGTGAACATGAATATTCTAATTTCTTGCTGGTGGGGAACTGCATTTCGAGAGGGAATTTAATTCCAGCAAGGTGGCCTTTTAATGAGCATGCATGACATGCTAATACATGCAAAAGGGCTCCCCAACTCTAATGTCCCGAGAACAGACCTCCTACAGTTCAGCCCGATGTCAGGTAACTGATTTTTGGCCTCATGCCAAATTAAGCTCCCCCACCCGCCAATCTTCCCACTGCTGATGGGATCAGAAGATTCTGCACCAAATTACAAAGGTTAAATCTTACAAACGATAGATGGACTGCCATTCACCATCCTTTGCGTCAGAGGACATGAAATGAAAGATTTAGCTAATCAAATGATTTTCAGAAAGACTTTTGAAAGTTACATCATGTGATCATTATGTGGGCCAGAAACAGGTGAAGCACCAGGATCCATGACTCCTCTCCTCCCAGGCCCTGGATAAATTTACATCAGACTCATCAGTGACTCTAGGTAGTTTGTCAGCTAAGACCATGCGAATACCTGGCTGCTGCAGTGCTAGCAGTGGCCCTTATGTAGGTCTTGAAAGAGGGAGGGAACAATTGTTAGAGGGAAAAGGACAACTGGGAGAGTGGCTGAGGCAGAAATTTGGAGGAGGGCAAGCAATGTGAGCTCTGAGGAGGACTCCAAATCTCCTGCCTCTGCAATGAGATACTTTTTTAAACATACCATGTTAGTGGTGGTCTATAAGGATCCAATGCAATTGGTATTCCTGAACACAGTGAAGCTGGTGCTGGGTGCATTCAAGGGAAACCAATTTGGTAAAGGCATCATTAAACATGTGTTAGCCCCTTTTTTGCATATCTACAGAGCCTAATATCTGTTTCAGGAGTAGGCCCTGGTTGCCTCTGTTGATGCCTTTACCAATATGGTGGGTGTTACATTTGCATTTCAAATCAGAACGTACACTTGCATGTTGTCCACCATAATGAATGCATTGGTACCCGATTTACACCTGGAATAGGTACAGCATCATTAAATGTCTATGCCAAAATTACTCTTCATGCATGCATGGTTAGTGCCCAACCAAACATTCCTCCACCATAGCACTTGCTGCCTGTGGCTTCGCCCATAGTAATAAAAATTAGTGCTTATTTTAATAGTCTAGTGGCAATGGATATACTTAACAATATTTTTTTCTTTTTTGTAATTGTAGTCTCATGTGTAGGAAAGGAATTCTCAATTCTTGGCAGTGTAGTAGACAAATTGATTCATGCTCTATTTCTTTTGGCGGTGTTAGCAAACTATATAGCTGGAATGTGGAGGGTTGGTGGAGAATTTTCTTGTCTGTTTATTGGTGATAGCAGAAATGTTAAAAACCAAATTACTACATACTGTTCCCAAGCTGCAGTTGATATATTGTTCGTTAACAAAGTTGTATTTGTATTATTTTCTTGGCTGAGGATTGCCTAGGGACATGCTCCACTATAACAGTGTCTACATCATTGGCTTTGACTAGCACCTTAGGAGACAGAAGGAATTATGGTGAGAGTGACTTATGTCATGAATCACACTGTACCAACACCCTTGCAGAAACTAGGAAAGTTGATTTTTGAAGTTCTGTTTCCTATTCAATTCAATTCAATGGCAATGATGATTTTACAGCATTTAGACTAATTTCCTCTTTGCAACCACATAGGCTGAGAAATAATGGAATGTTTTGTCATAAGACACGGTTGTGATTATGGCTCTCACAAGATTCCCAGCCTAGAGGACCATTAAACCTATGAAGCTGTATCAATGCCATCTGGAATTGATCTCTCAGAATATTTTCTCTGCTTTTCTGTTGCTGCCTTCAACACTGGTTCTGCCGTTTTGCCATTCAGAGTCTGAAGGCAAGACCCTGAGGACCCCATTCAACTCAATGTATCCAGAAGATACAAAGGATTTCAATAGCATTTCCACTGGGCATCCCCCTCTGCATCTCACGAATGAGGAAGACAAGGAGGAGAAGCAGGAGGCACAATGTGTGAGGCATCATTGCTGGTGACTGCACTGAATTCACAACTATCCCCTACCTATTGGTAAACAAGGAAGCCATGTCTTAGGAGCAGCTGATGGAGGATCTGTGGGAATGCAAACTTTGCTTCACCAGAGCAGGAATTAGCCAGCTCTGTGAAATGCTGAAGGAAGATCTTAAGCCATTCTCTGCTTCAATAAGATCTAGTTGAAACAAAGGTGGCCATGGCCTTGATGTTTATAGCTCTGGTTCCTTCTAGTCATTGACTGGAAATTGCTATAATATCAGCTGGGGAGCTACATTTGTCTGCATTTGACAAAGAACAGTCAGTCCCTCCCAAGTGCATCTGATTTCAAGTGTGGCAAGTTCTCTGCAGAACAAAATATGGCCATCATCTTCCACAATCTTGTTGGCTTCCCAGGGGTATGGGGAGTGGGGTAATTGTTGGAATCTATGTGGCACTGATTGCTCCACTTGAGGAACTGGTCGTATTTATTGAGAGAAAGGGCTTCCATTCACTAAATGTTCAAATTGTCTAGCCAGCAACAGTCCCTGCATGTAATCTCTGAGCATCGGGAAAGTCATCATCATGTCTTTGTCCTTCACCACTCTGCTGTCTACAAATTATTCAACAGGGAGGGACAAGAGGCAGATGGAACCTAAAGGACAAGGCCTAAAGACATGGCTGATGACACCATTCCTCATCACCAAATGTGTAGCACAAGGAAGGTGCAACTGTGCAAGTGCAGCAACCTGACAGGTAATAAAAAGACCGTTGGAGAGGGGAAATCTCTCCTCCAGTGCCTGGAAAAGTCAATGGGTGCTCCTATTGTACACCGTCATAATGGGGACTAAGTCTTTTAGTGGTGTGCTGCGTCCTATATAATCTTGCCCTGAATGGACCTGGGAGAGAAGGTTCCCAAGGAACTGAATGATCCCAACCTGAATATTGCCGATCGGAGAAGTGGTGGTTCCTGGAACCAATGCACACTAAGAGCCACCAAAACAACCAGAGAGAAGCTGATGGTACAGGTGTTTGTCCAATGTTAACCCCCATACCTCTGAATAACCCACATCCCTTTGAGGTGTTCAAACATTTTTTTTATTTATTGGATGTGGGCGTCGCTGGCTAGGCCAGCATTTATTGCTCATCCCTAACTGCCCTTGTTCAGAGGACATTTAAGAGTCAATCACATTACTGTGAGTCTGGAGTCACATATAGGTCAGAGCAGGTAAGGACAGCAGATTTTCTTCCCTAAAGTGCATTGTGAACCAGATGGATTTTTACAACAATCGGAAAAGGTTTCATGGTCGTCGTTAGACTTTTAATTCCAGATTTTTGTTGAATTCAAATTCCATCATCTGCTGTGGCAGAGTTCAAAGCATTACCTTCAAAGCATTACCTTCAAAGCATTACCCTGGATCTCTCAATTACTAGTCCAGCGACAATACCACTACGCCATCACCTCCCTTATTTGTACAATAATATCTGATAGTAATTTCCAACTCATAAATTTACTTCAAGATCACATTTTGGAAATTGAGTTAACAATCGTACAGCTTTTTTTGCCATTTATTTTATCTACAAAATAGTGTTATTGAAGTTCACAGAATGTTGATTAATAGTCAACTGAAGTGTTTAAAATTTCGGCAAATGTGGTTTTTCCTGTAACAGAACTGATGGAATAAACACATTTTTATAGTCTTTATTTTGTTTATTTCCCATTTCCTTTGACAAGGAACCGCAAATCGTGCCAAAAACAGCTAGAAATTTGACATTCACACCAGTTAATGACTGAAATTAGGTATCAGGTAAATAACACAGAGAAAACAAAGCTTTTTGAAATGTTATTGCTGTATATTCAAAAGCAAGTGTTGTCTCCATTCCTTGGCATTGTTTTGACAAACGTGCACCACTAATTACTATTCTATGTTGCAGCAATTACATATCACTTCAAAAAAAGTGTGTAATTAGTTCTTCAATGGATAATCCAATAAATTAAAAGTCAGGATTTAAACTATGGGATTTCTTGTTTTAGTTTTGAATGGCGATTGTTTTCCATTCTGCCAGTCACGCCTCTTCTAGACGTGTCACCCCCAGGGTAATGCCACCATCAAACACATCATCGCCCCCCCTCTCCTTTCGGCATTCCAAAGGGACTATTGTCCCCAAGCCATACTGGTTCACTCCTCAATCACCCCCAACACCCTACCCACTTTCCATGGCACCTGTCCATGCCAGTGCAGGAAATGCAACACTTCTCTTTTACATAAAAGCAAAATATTGTGGATGCTGGAAATCTGAAATAAAAAGCAGAAAATTCTGGAAAAATGCAGCAGGTCTGACAGCATCTGTGGAGAGAGAAACAGAGTTAATATTTCAAGTCCATATGACTCTTCTTCAGAGCTTCTCCTTTACTTTTTCCTTCTCACCGTGCAAGGCTCCAGTCACACCTTCCAAGTGAAACAGCAATTTACTTGCACTTTTTTCAATGGAGGACAGAGTTCATTCCTGTCCTCGCCTACTGCAATATTCCAGTAAAGCCCAATGCAAGCTTGAGGAACAGCACCTCTGATTAGGCACTCTACAGCATTCTGAACTCAACATTAAGTTCAACAACTTCAGACCATGAACACTCTGCTCCATTTTGTACTTTTTCCCCCTAGTGCCATTCTGCATGCTTCCATTGCACCTTTGGCGTATCCACACTAGTGCCAAGCATGGCAAGCCACGTGGGCTGCACTGGAAGTGGCCGAAATCTGTCTAGCTGCCATTTTATAAGCTCCAGGTTTCTGTAGCATTGTGAGCAGTGGTGCAATTTTGCATCCACTGTCCATCCTCCCTCACTGCTGAGGAGTAGGGAGCTGAAAGAGGACTAAGATAAAACTGTGTCATCAGACATCAATGCTACTAGGTTAGGTGGAATAAAAACATTTTCTAAGGTTTCTGATAATGATCACTAACCCACCTCAGCTAAAAGTGTGAATGTTAGATATTGAGCAAAAGCAGAATTAAACTCAACTGTAACATGCTAACAGTGTCACCTGGCAATGATGACTCATGAATAAAGCTACTTAGTAGGTTGCCACTGGGCTTCTACCACACCTTATCTCCAATCTGTGTTTCCTTCAAGTGCTGCTCACCATTTAGCACAGGACATGGTATTAGTCTGTAGATAAGCATTCAAATATGGCTGTTTTGAAGCCATTTGCACCTCTAGTTTTCAATATTTATGGCACTGATTGAACAAAAAAACAGATCAGAGATCAATTAAAGTGATTGCATGTATGATATCATGCAGCCTGCCTCAATGTCACCTCTGCTCACATCAATGGTTTCCCATCTGAAGTCAATATGTATACCATCTGTCCATCGTTTAATCCAGGCCATCATTTGATCATAAGTGTGTCAGCTTGGCAAATTTTCTGAGATGTATTATTTAAAGCTACAGTTTACATGTATTTTTAATTTCCGTCAAATCATCACCCCCTACTGAACTATTAAACAAAATCTTTATTTCCACTAAGTTAAAATTTTACTCTGCTTTTAAATGGTCATTTTAAGATAGGCTTTTGAAGAAAAATTACATGAAAAAGTCCATATTTTAGTACTTGTACATATTTATGCATTTTCTCTGTATGCAGCACTGATTTACAGCATCATTTTGAGAGTAGCCTGCTAGGTGCTTCCAAAATCTCACTGTTGCAATAAATTAGTTGTGGCTACTAAAGGAGCACTTGATCATGTCTAAAATTCTTTCATGAGTGATTAAGTAGCAACAGAATTTAAGTTAACTTTGGAATCAAAGAATTAAATTCATTTTCATATGGACGAGCAATGTGTATGAAATTTTTTATATTATGGCAAACCTACACATACCTTGTTCAAATACGCCCACTCTTTGTGCAAATGAGTAGTCTCTTTGAATGTCAATTGAGAAAATAAAAACATAGGCCAGAATTTTCTCATCGGAGGGGTTGGGGGGGGTGGGGGGGGGGGGGGGTGCGGTGGGGGGTGGGGGTAGTGGCGGGGGGATTGGGGGCAGCCCCCGCATGCCGAAGTGTAAAATGACATGCGGTGATGTCGAGCGAGAGTCCTGGCGTCACCGTGGGCCTTTGTGATGTTTCGGTGGATGGGCGGCGATGATCTCCGATGCGTGCCCACCATTAATTAACAAGCCACATAAGGCCCTCGAGGCAGCCATTGTCAGGGATTTTTCGGGGCCCGTGTGATCTTCAGGTCGTCACACGGGTGCAACGGGCAGATGGGTAGGACACATTTTTATAAACCTCATCCACAGGTGGGATAAGAGGGCCGAGTGGGGTCACGAGTGTTCTTTGTCATTCATTTAATGCATAAAGTTACTAATACTTGCCTGTGCGAGCAGGAATACTTCAAAACTCTTCACAGTTGCTTGGACAGGAGTAACAGGCTTCAGGTCAGGACCCTGAGTCAACAACATTTCTGGGGACTTGCAGGTTTCAGGAAGCCTTCCCTTATCCTGGAATGGGAGTTGTGATTTCCACTGGGGGCACCTCCTCCTCTGAGTCCACATTCAGCTTCCAGGGGAGCCACCTTTGGGAGGAGAGGTGCAGGCACAAGGGTTGCAGGGCCAACAGGAAATCCAAGGCGAAAGGGACCAAAGAAGATGCCAGGGTATGCAGGCGGCGAAGAGCTACCTCAATATGTTGAGCTGCAGTGTCAAAGCAGGCTCCATCTCTCAACGGAAACAGTCACCTTCATGTGTCAGATGATAGGCCCTGAGATCTGCACCAACTGTGTGGGTGGGCATCCCATGCCAGCGGTGCTCAAGGTCACGGCTGCCCTCAACTTTGATGCCTCCGGCTCTTTCCAGGGGTCGGTGGGTGATCTTTGCAGAGTCTCCCAATCAGCTGTCCACACTTGTATCAAGCAGGTGACAGATGCTCTGTTCAGGTGTGCATTGACCTTCATCCACTATCGCTGGGACGAGGACAGCCAGGCCGAGCAAGCCAAAGGCTTCACAGTGATTGTTGGCTTCTCCTGCGTCCAGGGTGCAATCAACTGCACATATGTGGCCATCAAGGTGCTTTGTCAACAGAAAGGGATTCCAATCTTTGAACATGCAGTTAGTGTGTGATCACAAGGTGCAGATTCTACAAGTCTGTGCAAGGTACCCGGGCAGTTCCCATGACGCTTACATCCTGAGACACTCCCAGGTGCCGAGGCTCTTCAGTGATCCAACCCGCCTGGATGGATGGCTGCTGGGTGACAAGGGCTATCCCTTCAAAAGATGGCTCATGACGCTTCTCCGCCATCCAAGAACAGAAAAGCTGAACAGCGGTACAATAGGTCCCATGTCTCCACAAGGGCTGTGGTAGAGAAAATCATTGGTCTTCTCAAGATGCACTTCCGATGCCTGGACAGTTCAGGGGGCGCACTCCAGTACACCCCAGACCGTGTGTTGCTGATAGTGGTTGCATGCTGCACTCTCCACAATCTGGTGCTGGAAAGGGGAGATGCAGTGGAGGAGGAAGATGGAGACGCAGTTGCTCTGGCAGCACACCATGAGTCCAGTAGTGAGTCCGAAGATGAGCACACACAGGAGAACGCTGAGGGGGTAGATGCTGATCCAGGCATCCTCCAGGGAGGCAGGGACACCTGGGAGACATCAATCCAACGAACCTTCAACTAGCCCACAACAGATGGACCTCCAACACAAGCCAGGGCTGCAGGCTCCATACTCGATACCTGAGCGCTAAATCTGCCTGGGTAGGAACATTCACTAAGGGCCCTGTCACTAAAGCTCAAAATCAAACAACTCACTCATAACATCATGGGTTTCCATCCACTTGCAGAAATAAGGACTCACCCTGAACCATGCTCATATATCAAAATTTAATGATTTAACAAAATGAAGCACAAAAAAAGATAATTACAAAGGTGTTACGCATCACACCAAGTGATCCTGAATCAATGCAACATAAAAGCGTCAGTGAGAAACCCGTGGTCTGCATAAGGTGCCTTAAGTTTACGTTTGCGGGTGCTACGTATAGGTGCTCCCCCCTCGCTGGAACTGACATCTGAGACAGCCTGCTCACTGTGCTGTCCTGTTGGCCTTGATGACCTTAGTGGGTGTCCTCTGGCCTGTGGAGCCATTGATGGCCCCACCTGGGAGGGAGTGGCCAGTTCCACAGTTGGCATCTCCCCAGTCACTGCAGCCTCATCGAATCCCACAGTCACTGGCAGAAGGAGGAGCTCATCCAGAGCACCCTGAGAGGAGCCCGCAGAGATGACAGGCAGCTCCTGCGCCGAAGTGAGGTCACTTCCAACAGAGGGCGCTGGTGAGAAGTGACTGAAGCATTCTGGGAGAAGTCGCCGTAGACACCGTGACTCAGGAGGGAATCGAGGAGGACCCACTGTCAAAGAACAAATAGCCTCAAACATTACATTGCTATAAAAACAAAAAACTGCGGATGCTGGAAATCCAAAACAAAAACAGAACTACCTGGAAAAACTTAGCAGGTCTGGCAGCATTGGCGGAGAAGAAAAGAGTTGACGTTTCGAGTCCTCATGACGCTTCGACAGAACTGAAGGGTCATGAGGACTCGAAACGTCAACTCTTTTCTTCTCCGCCGATGCTGCCAGACCTGCTGAGTTTTTCCAGGTAACTCTGTTTTTGTATTACATTGCTATAGTGTTTCCATCCCTCCCTCCTCCTCAAACCTAAAAAAAAAGAGAGAGAAGAAGAGGCAGTGCCTTCAGGAGTGCACCAGACCTGCGAGGGACACTCTTCTGAAAGTGGATTTTAAAGAAAAAGCAGCTGATTCGTGAGTAAATCCTGGGAGCAGACTCGGAGGGAGGAGCACCGGAGCGGTGACCTTGGGGCACAGAGTAACTGAAGCCAAAACTGAAAAAGTGACATCACAGGAAAGCTGTGACCTGATAGGTTGGTAAGAAATCTGCACCAAATTTGAAAAAAAAACCACTGCAAAGCTAATTAATAAATTAATTAACTAAGTCAAGATGGCTGGGCAGGTGATGCGCTGTAGCTGTATGATGTGGGAGCTGGCAGATCCCATTGCGAGCCGCAATGACCACACCTGCAGCAAATGTTGGTTGCTGGAGGAACTCTGGCTGAGACTTGATGAGCTGGAGTCCGAGCTCCGGACGTTGCGGCACATCCGGGAGGGGGAGAGTTACCTGGACGCTTTGTTTCAGGAGGCGGTCACACCCGGTAGATTAAGTACCTCAAATTCGGTCAGTGGTCAAGGTCAGCAGGGTGTGACTGCAAGTGAGGCAGGTAGAGGGATCCTGTGTTCAGGAACAGAGGAGCCGCAGCTCTTGACCTTGTCTAACAGGTACGAGGCACTTGCTCCCTGTGTGGAAGAGGAACAGGGCTGTAGGGAGGATGAGCCAGCTGACCACAGCACTGTGGCACAGGAAGCCATTCAAGAGGGGCGAGCAAAAAAACAAGTGATAGTTGTAGGGGATTCTATAATTAGGGGAATTGATGGCATCCTTTGTAAGCAGGATCGAGAGTACCGCATGGTATGTTGCCTGCCCGGTGCAGGGTGAGGGACATCTCTGACCGGCTTGAAAGGATATTGGAGAGGGAGGGGGAGGATCCAGTTGTTGTGGTCCACGTCGGGAAAAATAACATAGGTAAGACTAGGAAAGAGGACCTGTTTGGGGATTATCAGGAACTAGGAACTAAATTAAAGAACAGGTCCTCAAGGGTTATAATCTCCGGATTACTACAGAGCCATGTGCAAATTGGCATAGGGACGCGAGAATAAGGGAAGTAAATACGTGGCTAAAGGAATGGTGCGGGAAAGAGGGGTTTCATTTCGTGGGGCACTAGCATCAGTATTGGAACAGGAGGGATCTGTACCGTTGGGACGGTCTCCACCTGAAATGATCTGGGACCAATGTTCTAGCAAAAAGGGTAAATAGGGTGGTCAACAGGACCTTAAACTAGAAAGTGGGGGGAAGGGAAGGGTAAAACTCCAAGAAGTATGACTAATGGGAAACAAAGTAGCAGGTTAGCATGTGGGTGGGTGGATTCAACTTCATGGAAAATTATGAAGAAACTGAAAAGAAAGGAGAGCCCAGGAGAGGCTATTAAATTCTTCAGAACATAAAATAAGACAGAGTGTTTGGAAAGGGCTAGGAATCTAACTTTAAGATAAAGGGATGACAATGAGAAAGGGGACAGGAAATACAGGACTGAAGGTGTTGTATCTGAATGCACACAGTATATGAAATAAGGTAAATGAGCTTGTGGCGCAGATTGAAATTGGCAGGTATGATGTGGTGGGCATCACGGAGACATGGCTGCAAGGGGATCAGGACTGGGAGCTAAATATCCAAGGATATACATCCTATCAAAAAGATAGGCAGGTTGGCAGAGGGGGTGGGGTTGCTTTGTTAGTAAGAAATGAAATTAAATTGATAGCAAGAAACGACGTAGGGTCAGATGATGTAGAATCTGTGTGGGTAGAGTTGAGAAACCGCAAAGGTGATAAAACCATAATGGAAGTTATGTACAGGCCTCCGAACAGTAGTCAGGATATGGGGCACAAGATACACCAGAAGATAGAAAAGGTCTGTAAGAAAGGCAAGGTTACAGTGATCATGGGGGATTTCAATATGCAGGTAGACTGGGAAAATCAGGTTTGTAGTGGATCCCAAGAAAAGGAATTTGTGGAATGTCTACGAGATGGCTTTTTGGAGCAGCTTGTGGTGGAGCCCACTAGGGAACAGGCAATTCTAGATTTAGTGATGTGTAATGAGGCAGATTTGATAAGGGAGCTTAAGGTGAAGGAACCCTTAGGAGGAAGTGACCATAATATGATAGAATTTACCCTGCAATTTGAGAGGAAAAAGCTGGAATCAGATGTAACGGTATTACAGTGGAATAAAGGCAACTACAGAGGCATGAGGGAGGAGCTGGCCAGATTGATTGGGAGATGAGCCTAGCAGGAAAGACAATGGAACAGCAATGAAAGGAGTTTCTGGGAGTAATTTGGGAGACACAGCAAAAATTCATCCCTAGGAAGAAGAAGCATACTAAAGGGAGGACGAGGCAACCATGGCTGACAAGGGAAGTCAGGGACAGCATAAAAGCTAAAGAGAAAGCATACAATGCAGCAAAGAGCAGTGGGGAACCAGGGGATTGGGAAGCCTACAAAGACCAACAGAGAACAACTAAAAAAGAAATAAGGAGGGAGAAGATTAAATATAAGGGTAAACTAGCCAGTAATATAAAAGAAGATTGCAAGAGTATTTTTAGATATATAAAGGGTAAGAGAGAGGCAAAAGTGGACATTGGGCCACTGGAAAATCGCGCTGGAGAAGTAATATTGGGGAACAAAGAAATGGCGGAAGAACTGAATAGGTACTTTGCATCAGTCTTCACGGTGGAAGACGCGAGTAACATCCCCAAAGTTCAAGAGAGTCGGGGGGCAGAGGTGAGTATGGTGGCCATTACCAAGGAGAAGGTACTAGGAAAACTGAAATGTCTGAAGGTGGATAAATTACCTGGACCAGATGGATTACACCCCAGAGTTTTGAAGGAGATAGCTGAAGAGATAGTGGAAGCGTTAATGGTGATCTTTCAGGAATCACTGGAGCCAGGGAGGGTCCCAGAGGACTGGAAAATTGCTAATGTAACCCCCCTGTTTAAGAAGTGAGTGAGGCAAAAGACAGGAAATTACAAGCCAATTAACCGGACCTCGGTCATTTGTTAGATTTTAGAGTCCATTATTAAGGATGAGATTTCAGAATACTTGGAAGTGCATGGTAAAATCGGGCAAAGTCAGCATGGTTTTACCAAGGGGAGGTCATGCTGACAAATCTGTTAGAATTCTTTGAGGAGGTAACGAGTAGGCTAGACAAAGGAGAGCCAATGGATGTTATCCACTTGGACTTCCAGAAGGCCTTTGGCAAGGTGCCGCACAGGAGGCTGCTCAGTAAGATAAGAGTCCATGGTGTTAGAGGCAAGGTACTAGCATGGATAGAAGATTGGCTGTCTGGCAGGAGGCAAAGAGTGGGGATAAGGGGGTCCTTCTCAGGATGGCGGCCGATGACTAGTGGAGTTCCGCAGGGGTCAGTATTGGGACCACAACTTTTCACTTTATACATTAATGATCTAGATGAAGGAACTGAGGGCATTCTTGCTAAGTTTGCAGATGATAAAAAGATAGGTGGAGGGACAATTAGTATTGAGGACGTGGGGAGGCTGCAAAAGGATTTGGACAGGTTAGGAGAATGGGCAAAGAAGTGGCAGATGGAATACAGCGTGGGCAAGTGTGAGGTCATGCACTTTGGTAGGAAGAATAGAGGCATAGACTATTTTCTAAATGGGAAGAGAATTCAGAAATCTGGAGTGCAAAGGGACTTGGGAGTCCTAGTCCAGGATTCTCCTAAGGTTAACTTGCAGGTTGACGTGGTAGTTAGGAAGACAAATGCAATTTTGGCATTTGTTTTGAGAGGACTAGAATATAAAAGCAGGGATGTGCTGCTGAGGCATTATAAGGCTCTGGTCAGACCACATTTATAATATTGTGAGCAATTTTGGACCCGTATCTCAGGAAGGATATGCTGGCTCTGGAGAGGGTCCAGAGGAGGTTCATGAGAATGATCCCAGGAATGAAAGGCTTAACATATGAGGAACGTTTGAGGACTCTGTGTCTATACTTGATGGAGTTTAGAAGGATGAGTGGAGATCTGATTGAAACTTACAGAATACTGAACAGCCTGTATAGAGTGGACGTGTGAAAGATGTTTCCATTAGTAGGAGAGACTAGGACCCGAGGGCACAGCCTCAGAGTAAAGGGAAGACGTTTTAGAACAGAAATGAGGAGAAACTTCTTTAGCCAGAGAGTGGTGAATCTATTGAATTCATTGCCACAAAAGGCTGTGGAGGCCAGGTCATTGAGTGTATTTAAGACCAAGATAGATAGGTTCTTGATTGGTAAGGGGATCAAAGGTAACGGGGAGAAGGCAGGAGAATGGGGTTGAGAAACTTATCAGCCATGATTGAATGGCGGAGCAGACTCGATGGGCCGAATGGCCTAATTTCTGCTCCTATGTCTTATAATCTTATGGCTTCGGGCCTCACTGCTCCCCGTTGATGGATGGGCACAGAGTTGGGATACCTGGTGCCCAAACCATCTCCCACACTGGCACTGCCCAGCTGAGGTCAAACCTGAGGATCTGCAGGACCGAGTGCAACCCCAGGAGGCCTTGATTGGTCTCCTGGTGGAACCTTTCCATGAGACTCGCCACACTCTCCATGGAGGAAGCACGACACTTAGCCATGAGGCTCATTTCATCGGTGATGCTCCATGTGGACTCCTCCAGCAAGGGCATCTTGCCACGTATTGCCTCATGTATCTCTGCCAGATCCCCACACACTCTACTGTACTTCCAACATCTGTTTCCTCATGGACGACTCCAGAGGCACATCATCAGCCACTGACCGAGCATGTGCCTGGTGCCCAGCAGTCCTCCGACTGCTGGCGCCATGGGAACTCTCTGTATCCACCTGCACCTCAAGTGAGTGTGAAGTGCCCTCACAGCTGTGCCCCGGGACACTAGCCAATGATCTAATTCCCACCGAGGTGCTAGTATCTGCGCTGGTGCCTGCCTGGCAGAGGTGGTATGATGCTGGTGAGTCCATTTGTTCAGGACCCTCAGGTGTGAGAGGCGGCCCCTCTGCCTCCTCCTCCTGGCCCTGCTCTGATGATACTGAAAGGAAAAACAAGGACATCTGATTAGTTAAAGTGGAGACAATGTCAATTTGCATGCCTGTCACCTGGATCATTATGCGCTCATCCTTTCATAATCAACGATCAACCCATGTTGCAAGCTTCAATCACTGAACATTCAGCAGTGCCATGGCTGCTGGGATACACATGGTGACCTCAGTGCTCGGCAATCTTACCTCCCTGTGGCACCCCAGCCTCACCGCCACTGGTGGACTTGGGCACAAGGCGCCTCTCCAGATCTATCGCCTCCTGTTCATATCTGGTGATGATAGCCAACTGGGCCTGGCTTCCGCCAGTCTGCATCCGCTCGGCGGCGTTGTTTGCAGCCTTCTCCTGAAAAGTATCACACATGCTGTGGGTGCAGAACCCAAATCAGCATTACCCTCTCAAGGTGAACTAGGCATACCCAGCGAGGGAAACATGCCGTGAAGGAATCAGTGCTGTAACTGCACTCAGAGTTGGTGAGGGGGGTGGGGGGGGTGGGGGGTGGTGCTGTATTAAGTGACCTTTTCAACATGGTGCTCACCCTTCCCGAGCATAAGAGGTCATTGAATTGGACTGGACCCACATGCGTTGCACCACATCATGGGAGCTGACTATGTCTGCCACCTTCTCCCAGGCACGTTTGGTCAGGTGGGGAACAAAGACCTACCACTGTGCTGCCACCTCCTCCAGGAGGACAGCTAGGCACTCATCAGAAAACCGAAGGGCACGCTGCCTCACTACCCTACCCTCCTGCCTGGCCTGCTCTCTAGCAGTGCTCTGGAGAGCCCTTCTAATGGCCATGATGAACAGCCTTTGCAAGGCTGCCAGTGCTGTATTTGAACAGGTCGCCAGGTTGCCATTGAACCTGGTGGCCATTGCCCTCCCACCGCTGCCCACCCATTCCCGCTATCCTCGGGAGCTGCGCTTTATGCTGGATGGCCTTAATTGGCCCGCCCATGTAAAATGACGGTGCGGGGCTGATCGCGAGTGGCGTTTGGCTCTGCGCCCACCCGCGCCCACACCCACTCCCGAACGGCCCACCTGATGGGGAGAAAATTTTCCCCATAATTTTGTGAATACTGAGCAAAATATTAGTAGGGGCACTTGTCACGTTTGGGGATTTTTTAAATCAATTTTTTCTTCACAGAAGAGCCCAGGGACCCAAATCTCAAGAGCAGACTTTTCAAAAGTACTATCATTATGCAGCTTTGATTGATATGGAGATGGTTTCATTGGTGTGTTTTGCTTGACTTAAACAAGAGGGTCCTGAAATTCTGCAAGGATCCTACTGATTCCTGATGTAAAGCTAATTCCCTCATTGATAATCCATACGTTTCCACCCTCTATAAATCACAGCCCGGCCAGAATGATATGGTCTTTGTTTTCAACCATGTTAAGGCTGGTGCCCTCATTGGCATAACCTCGCCAAACTCCATTGGTTTCCTCCGATTGAGTCTAGCTACATGTCTCAAAGTACACTTTCTACTTAACTGAAAGTAGCTCACTCCTCATTTCCTACTTACTTTATTTTAATATCCCTGAGCACTCTTTGCCCCATCCTCTGGAACTCCATCCAATTGCCTCTCTCTCTGCTTTCAAAAGCTTCCTAAAGCCATTTCTCTTTGGCTGAGCTTTTGACTCACCAATCCCTCTTTCTCTCTTTTTTTCATCCTACTCCATGTCCAAACATTGCCCAATGCCCTGTAAAGGATCAAAATGCCTCTCTCTCTCTAAGTGATAAGCCACAATAATTATACTACAACAAAGAAGAATAAAATCATCATACAAATGAATCATACAATCATTGGCATTAATTAATTTGAAAAAAAATTGAAATTTGAAAAATGGCCGGGATTTTATGGCTCTGTTGTGGTGGGACCCGCTGTGAGAGATTCGGCGGCCCTGTCAAAAATCCATTGACTTTCGGCGGGACTAGATGAACATGGCAGCAGGCTGGGCCAGAAAATCCAATGTCTGTAACAAATACCAGAAAGCAACCTGCCCCAATTAAATTCGTCCTGTCCCAAATGCACTAATCACAAATAAATACAGAAAAATGCATAACAGGGCAGAGTGCCAAGTTGTTTTTCTTCCTTATTCTTTCATGGGATGTGAGCGTTTCTGGCAAGGCCAGCATTTGTTGCCCATTCCTAATTGCCTTTGAACTGAGTAGTTTGCTAGATCATTTCAGAGGACAGTTAAAAGTCAACAACAATGCTATGGATCCAGAATCATAAGTAGGCCAGGCCAGGTAAGGATGGAAGATTTCCATCCTTAAAGGACATTAGTAGCCAAATGGGTTTTTACAACAATTGATGCTAGTCATCATAGTCACCATCACTGAGACTAGCTTTATAATTCCAGATTTATTAATTGAGCTGCTATGGTGGGATTTGAACCCTTGTCCCCAGAGCATTAAACTGGGCTTCTGGATTACTAGTCCAGTGACATTATAAGAAGTTAAAATTAAGAATTAAAGAAACAAAATTCTTTGGCTTTGAACACCTGTGTTCTGTTATGTGGCTATAGCTGTTAATGAGGCATAAGTTATCCACATTTAGACTGAAATGTTTTGAGACCACCAATCACATTCCATATACTATAGAGAAAAAACACAAGCAATTAATCTTTAAAAAGTACATAAAATGAGAATGAAGTACAATTACTGCTGTTTTTTCCTGGCTTTGAGATAATTTGGAAAGGTTATTGAGATAATGGCAAAAAGCAAGCAGCTGTCAATATAGAGAAACTTCCACCAATAATAATTAGCTTTTAAGTGGCCATTGGACCTATTCAGGAACTTTGCCACAGGTAATATTTGAGCATTGACCTTGAAGGGACTAGCAACATTGTGAGTTAAGTATCTCAGCTGTGACTCAAGTACATCAACTCTATTACTGAAGATCTATTACTGTACTTAAACCAGAGTCCTGTTTCAAAAAAAAAGTATTTCCTTTCTTGAATACAAATCCAACATGCTTTTTTGAATATCTGTACACATGAACTGCTTGAACTTTCAAATATACCATGATTGAAGATGTTAAAGGGGATCTGCAGTTATTGTGGAGTTGAACATTTTCTTCAACAGTTTTTGATGGTTTAGTTAAATAGTTTCCTACTGCCTTGAAGAGCATCTTTGACAACAATGAGGCTTTAGCAGCAATATTTCACTCAAAGGAAACTTTTGTCTGAATATCGGGGCATTGCATCCTTTCCTGTGGAATTTATTTTACTGTTAAGTTAAAACTAAAGGAAATACCTTTTGGCAGATATTCACTGCAGTATAAATGTATCCTACTTTTCCAGAAGAGGCTATTCTTTGCCTTATTACTTCAGTAACTATGGTCCTTTAAAGTTTATAGCTATATAATTATAAGTACAGGCAGAAGCTTCCACTCTTTTTGAGAAAGCCTGACAATGCTAGATTAATATTGAGATGTAAAATGATGTAGTCTTGGAAAGAAAAAGCCATGTGTGGCTTGGAAACTAGCCTCCGCAGACCTCAATTACTATTTCCTTACCCTATGATAATATCATATAAATTACATGACCCAAGGCTAGGTAGTACTACATTTGTGCTTGTCTCACTGTATTTCTATTTCTTGCTGACAAAGAGATGGGTGGTTATTTCTATCCCTGATGTATCAGGCTTGTTCATAACATTACTCTGATCTACATTATAGCACTATTTGTTTCTACTATTATCTTTCAAACAATTTAGGAAAACTGACAGCAAATGTTTGAAAAGTTTACAGTTATTGGTTATTTTGCTTTCAGGAATATAAAAGCTGGCAAAGTCAATATCCTTATTTTACATTTTTCTGTTCTGTTACCAAACTCATAGAGTGATACAGCACAGGGAGAAGCCAGTCACCCCATTATAACTCTGTTGGCTCTTTGGCTGAGCTGTTTAATTTATCCTATTCCCCTGCTGGTTTCCCATAGCCCTGTAAATTATTTTGTTTCAAGTATTTATTCAATTCTATTTTGCATTAATGAATTTGCAGAATGGGCAAATAATTGGCAAATGAAGATCAGCACACATAAATGTGAGGTAGTACATTTTAGTAGGGGGAATAGAGAGGTCACTAATTACTTGGAAGGTGCAAATCTAGGTGGGGTGGAAGAACAATGGGATTTCAGAGTGCAAGTATATCAATCACAAAGGGCAGAATATTGCACTCGCCGGTGGGCACATGCCCTACCCCAATGAGGGTAAAATGACACTCTTTCGGCGAGACCATTGGATGAAGGATGCCGGGGAGTGGTCTTTATGTGCCAGATACTGTTCACGTCTGTGAATCTCTGAAATTCCATGCTGGTGAAAGATGTTCCATTATCAGAAACAATAATCTGAGGTAAACCATGTATACTGAAGGAATGACACAGCTTTTCAATATTTGCGGTTAAAGTTGGTGTTCTAACTTCATAGACATCAAGGTATATCGATGATTAATAGGAACATGGTGCCTAGAAATGGTCCCACATAGTCTAACCCAAGATTGACTAGGCCATTCCCATGGGTGAAGAGGAACTGAAACAGGTACCGCCTGCAGTTGCTGGCAAAGGAAACAATGTTTAACCATGCTCTTGATGTCACTGTCTATTCCTGGCCACCAGCTGTAGCTACATGCCAGCATCTTCATCTTTGAGATTAGGTAAAAAACGGCTTTAGTAATTAATCATACCTAGGAAAGATTTAAGCTCTGTCACATTAGAGGGTGACGGTGCATCTTTAATTGCTTGGACCTTGTCTTCAACAGGATGCAACCCCATTGTGTCCATTCTGTGGCCCAAGTAGGTTACCTCCGATGTTTGAAATATGTACACTGTGGAGCTCTGCCAAGAATGACTCTCTACCCTGTGATGGGACCACGACTCTTGAAACCCACAGCAAGATCCCATTTTGACAACTCAGCTCAGCGTTTTTGGAATAAAATGGTTGTAAGTCATCAGACACAACTGCTCTTGACCATCCTTGTAAAGCAAAGTTTTTGACTTTGAAAGTATTGGGTTTCGGTTCATCTAATTCTTGATATGTTTGGCACATACAGGTGATGAATCCAAGAAATGTAACAGGAAGCTAACTCTTGTGTAACAGGTGTATTGACAAGACTACATGGTAACAGAAGACAACTATTTGCATCTGCATTGGCTATATGCAAGCTAGGGCAGTACATGATTATGTACTCATAAGCTAATAACATCAAAGCCAATGTTGGATTCTCGCTGAAGCGATAGGTAGAATAGCTTTGTCTTCATTCAACAAACCTGTCAGTGGCTTGTGGTCAGACACAATTGTAAAACATCCCCTGTGTAGGTATTGGTGAAACTTCTTGACACCAGATACATCCAATAATCCTTCTTTTGCCAACTGAAGTAGCCCCTGGGAAAGTGTTCTTGGAATATAGCCAATGGGTCTTTCTGATTCATCCTCCATTTGATATGATAGAATGGCTCCTACACCATAAGGAGAAGCATCACACATCAACACCAGCTCTTTACTTGGGTCATAAAGTACCAACAAGTGTGATGAATGAAGCAGCTTCTTCATTGTTGCAAAGGCTTCTTCTTGCTGTGAACCCCATGAACAGCAGTGGTTCTTCCTTAGCAACAAATGTAGTCGTGCCAGTACAGTGAATAGGGTAGGTAAAAAACGGTTGTAGTAATTATTCATATCTAGGAAATGTTTAAGCTCTGTCACATCAGAGGGTGATGTTACATCTTTAATTGCTTGGACCTTGCCTTCAACAGGATGCAACCCCATAGCGTCCACTTTGTGACCCAGGTAGGTTACCCCCGATACTTGAAATGTGCATTTTTCTCACTTCATATGCACACCTGCTTCTCAGCACTTCCTCAAGTTTGGCTAAATGTTCAGCTTCAGTCAGTCCAGTGAAGAGAACATCATCTAAGTACACGACTACGCGTGGAGGTCCCTGCAGGAGACTCTCCATGGTTTGCTAAAATATAGTGCATGCTGATGAAACTCCAAAAGATGATCAGGTGTACTGGTAGAGGCCTTTATAGGTATCAATTGTCACGTATTCGCTTGAAGTGCTATCCAATTCCAAATGTTAATAGGCATGACTAATGTCTAGTTTTGCATATGACTTGTCTCCTGCTAACTTGGCATACAAGTCACTGATTCTAGGAATGGGGTACTTGTCTAACTTTGCTGCTTTGTTGACTGCCAGTTTGTGGTCACCACATTTACCTATGGCTTGACAACTGGGACTATGGGCGTGGCCCACTCAGAAAACTGGATAGACTGAATTATTCCCAGGTTTTCCAACATGCACAACTCTGCTTCCACTTTTTCTTTTAGTGAGTAAGGCACTGGTCTGGCCTTGAAGAAACATGGTGTTGCCTGGGGATCGATGTGCATTTTAGCTTGCGTGCCCTTCAGTTTTCCCAGCGCACCTTGAAAATCAGTGTCGTGTTTCTTCAAGAGTTCTGGAATTCCATTGGACTTCAAATGGAATATTCCTGACCAGTCAAGTTTTATTTTCTGCAGACAATCTCGACCCAAAAGATTGGGCCCCACCCCCTTTACTATTATCACATGCAGTTGGGCTGTCTGTTGTTTCTGGCAGACTGGGACAGCAACAATGCCTTTGACCTGAATGGATTCTCCAGTATAAGTTCTCAGCTTGCAGGCATCCGCTCCAATGTCTCTGGCTGACTCCCTTCACTGAGGAACTTGAATGTGTGCTCTCCCACAACAGTAGTTGAAGCACCTGTATCCACCCCCATCTGCAGTTGCTTGCCATTTACTTGCACTGTCACTGTAATGTGCTCAGATTTAACAGCAGTCACATGATACAGAGAGTATACATGAGTAGTAGCAGCCTCAACCTTTCGATTAGCTCAATTAGATTTGTTTGTTGTTTTGCTGTTTGCCTATCCTTTATTCTGCACTGCCTAACCAGGAGTCCTTTCCTGTGGCAATAACGGCAATCTGCCTCTTTGAATCTACAAATACCTGCTCCATGATTTCCTCCACATCTGTAGCAAATGCATATCTTATTAGCTGACATGTTACTGTTAGTCTTCATGTAGTGGGCATGGAATCGCGTTTAAAATCTGTTCTGTTTTTCAAGCCAGCTCAGCAGCAGGTTCCTGCCCAACATGGAGTACAGCACCATTATCCACATGCTGCAAAGCCTGCGGGTCTTTTGCGGCACTTTACAAAGCGAGAGAAAGTTCCAGGGCTCGCATGAAATCGATGTCGGATTCGGCTAACAAGCGGCGCTGAATGGCGCCGTCCTTGACTCCGCATACAAGTTGGTCCCGCAGCATATCATTCAAGGCAGCCCCAAACTCACAGTATTCGGTTAACTGTTTCAGATTTGCCACAAAGATAGCAATGGACTCACCTGGAGCATGAACTCTCGAATTAAACTTGAAGCGCTGCATGATCACAGACGATTTGGGCTGTGTTATGGCACAGAGGATGGTAAATGCTGAGCTGCTCAAATCCCAGAGGGCATCTTGAAACAGCTGCCACAACTGTTTTTGCAGTGTGTATTTTTATTTCAAGATTCATGCCTTGAATTCAGTAGTAATAAGTCCACTGAGTCTTAGGTTTTTTTTACAAAACTAAATCAAATGTTTACTAATAAAAGAAATGATTTTAAGTACATACATCGGTCTACAAATTACTACTATGATAATTCCTAGCTCCCCTAATTAATCTGACTCCCAGTTGTACCTCTGTTAAGGCAACAGTAAAACAACATAGATTTCAACAGACCCAGGCAAAACACACAATACCCTGGATAGTGATATTTAAAATGAATTCTCTTAGGTTCGGTTCTTGGAGACAGCAGCTTGATAAATAGAGGCTGGCGGCGTTTCACACTTGTTAGATCTTAGAATTCCTTCTTCCTTACACATAACCTCATCTCTTTTATACGTGTTTCTCCCTTTTCAATGTAAATCTCATTGTCCCGTTATACCTTTGCAACTTTATTTTTCCCATAATATAAATCTTTCATAGCACTCATATTATCAGCAATCTTTGGGAAAAATAAACACACTGTTTGGCTTAGGCTCTGTTGGCTAGTTGTAACACCTTACCCTTACAATTTGTTTGAAATTCACTACTCTGGTTTATCTAAAAATGCGAATGTTCTTCACACCTCACATTCTAAAACTTCAGCCCTGTTTACGTAATTAGCATTTCAAACCTAGCTTCTCTTCTGATACATCAAAGATCAGACCAGCTTCCTGTACTTCAATTAAAATCCACACACACACACCTACACACAAATAAACTAATCCAAACCCCACCTTTAACCTACCTTTACAATAAATTACAATAAAATATGAAAATTATTATATTTTCATGACAGCTGAAAGTACAATTTCATGAGTATGACTTAGAACCGGGCGCATTCGGGGCAGTCAGTTTTCGAATCAGGTTATGTTTTGCTTCCACATTGTGCTCAGCAGGATAGCTTAACATTTTTCTTCAGCAGTAATCTCATTTGCAATGAAATAGAACCCGAGTCGCTTGACATACTGACTCCAATCTTCAATGTTAGCAATGTATGAATTGATTCTTCCAAACAGCGGCGTAGCTGGTAAGTATTGTTCAACTTCGTTTTACTCACATCAGTCAGGGCAAAGTACGCAGCAGAAGTCGGTCTTATCCTCGTTGCCAAATGTAATAACTCATTGGAGCAGCAGGTTCAGTGAAGAAAAGGCCAAACTTCATTTAGGAGACATGTAGAGGTGCTTGCATACTGGACGTGATCTTTCCGTCGGAAGCCCCGCCCACAGGATAATCCATGTAATAAGCTTATTGGTTGAACCGTCAGTAACCGTATCACAAGATGAGTGATTGACGGGAGGGAGGGACAATACATCTAGCTACTACACATATATGAAAAGATATAGAGCTACTGGAGAGGGTGCAGAGAAGATTTACAAGGATGATACTAGAAATGTGTGGGTATACATATCAGGAAAGGATTAACAGTTAGACAAGCATATGAGCGAGAAGGGAATAGATAGTTACAAAGGTAGATTTAGATGAGGAAAGATTGGAGGAGGCTCGGGTGGAGCATAAAGAACAGCATGGATTGATTGGGTTGAATGACATGTTTCTGTGTTGTATATCCTATGTAATTCAATGAAAGCTACAAGTGAATTTGTTCCACCGGCCTTTCAGGAAGTGCATTCCAGATCATAACAACTCACTGAGTTAAAAAACATCACCTTCTTTTGTCAGTCACCCTAAATCTGAATCCTCTTGTTACCGATCCTTCCGTCACTGGAAACAGTTTCTCTTTATTCACCCTAACAAAATTGTTCATGATTTTGATCACATTTAGCAAGTCTCCTCTTAATCTTCTCTGTGTTAAGGAGAACAATCCCAGTTTCTCCACATTTTTTAAGTCTCTCATCCCTGATACTATTCTAGTAAATCTCTTTTGTCACTTATCTCCCCATTTCACTAACCTGTTTATGTCCTCTTGAAGTATATTATTATCCTCCTGATGGTTTATCACATTTCCGCGCTTCATGCTATCATCAAACTTTGAAATTACACTCCATTTATGCAATTTCAGGTCACCAATATATATCAAAAAGATCAGTGGTCCTAATAAAACATGCTAAATTATGATGTGGTCCTCTGTATGACTTGATCTGCTGAAGGATGAGATGATATGCACAGATGAATCAAGATGTTGGACCTCAGCCCAAATCACAACAGTGGACCGATTCAATGAGAGTAGAAACAAAAATTCAGAAGCAGCATTTTATGGTATTATACAACAAGCACCTCTTTCTCTACAGCATTTCAGTTATTGTGAAATATTAGTGAGTCTCCTGTTCACAGTTTTTGAATAACATTTAATGATCAGGGAAATGTTTTTAAATTATAAACTGTTTTTGTTGTTCTTTTACAGCTGCAACTGTTTATCTGTGATAGATTACATTACATTAGGTGTCAGCAGTAGCACCTCACCTCTGAGTCAGTAGGCCACGTGTTCAAGTCCCACTGCAGAGTTTTAAGTACATAATCTAGATTGTTGGTGGTATCAGTTTTCAGATGATACATTATACTTCGACGAGTCTGTCCTCTCAGTTTGTAGCAAGAGAGTTCTTCCAATGTCATGCTCAATACTTATCTCAATAAAACAGATTATGTGATTAGGTATCTCATTGCTGTCTCTGGGACCATGTTTGCAAATTGGCTGTCACAATTACTATCTTACAATAATGACTATATGTACTTCAAAAGTACTTCATTACCTGTAAAGTGCTTTGGGATACCTTGAGGTTGTGAATGGTGTTATGCAAATATAAGTGCCTTCTTTTTCCATTTCTTGTGGCTCCTTTATCTTTATTTACAATGCATCATCTGCTTTCACCTCCAACAAGTGAAAAGAACTCATGGACTTCTTTGTCACTGAGATTGAGTCCATCCAGTCAGCTGCCTCTGCTGCTTCCCTCCTTTCCTTAGCTTACCAGGCCAAACTTTCTCCATGGTTCTCCCAAGTCCTAGCCCTGAACTAATTTGCATCTTTCTCTCATTTCTCTCATATTTTCTCTCATGCCCCCGCCAAGCTCACCTGGTCCATAAGACCCACCTTCTGCTCCCTCAACCCGATTTTCACTATACTTACCACCCAACTTCCTTTCCTGGCCCACATATTATTGTTAATGGTTCTCTCACCTCATGTACTGTTCAGTCTCCTTCAATACCACCTTTGTTACCATTCTCCTCAAAAAAAACCCTTGATCCCCTCCAGCCTTGCAAACTACTGCCCTGTCTCCAACCTCCCATTTCTCTCGAAAGTCCTTAAATGTGCTATTGACTCCAAAACCCATACTATCTTTTTCAGAACTCCATGTTTGAATCCATTCAACTTGATTTCTTTCCCACCACAGTACCAAAATGGCTCTTATTAAAGTCACAAATGACATCCTATGTTACTGTAACCATGGTAAACAATCCCTCATTGTCCTTCTCGGCCTGTCTGCAGCCTTTGACACGGTTGACCACACATCCTCCTCCACGGTCTTTCCATCAGCTAGGTGGGAACTCCTGCAAAGCAGCTTGAGATGTTTTACTATGTTAAAGGTGCAATATAAATGCAAGTTGTTGTTTTATCTCTAAATCGATTTAGCTTCCACTTTGCAGACTAGTCTCAAAGGTGAGCACCAGTCCCTATGTCCCAGAGAGGATTTTCATTTGTCCAGATATCTAATGCTTGTAGCACACTTGGTTAAGAAACGGGAAACCATTTTCATTTTATTTTATCTGCTGATTATTTTTGTTTTCAGAAAGTAGCAGAATATCAATCTACCTGTCAAACAAATTTATTAATAAACAATAAGCAAAAACTAGCAATAACACAATGTATACCTTTACAGTCACTGTTAAGCTTCACTAGCTTCATGTATGGCAAAAATGAACAGTTCATAACTCCTAAGATGAACTAGGATATAACTGATTTCCTTGTGGAGTGTTTTATTTGATCTTTTCTCACAAAATACAGCACTTATCTACTTTGATTAAATCTCTTTGGAGGTTTCAAAGAGGCACACTGATTTGAAAAAGACAGGATAACAGATGGCTTCAAAATAGTGACTGGAACCAAGCAGAACTTAAATAACTGGCTCTTAAATTCAAGAGTAGCTGCCATCAAATATACATTTGATCCAATCACATAGGATATTTGTATTTGAATTAAACAACCTGGACCCTCTCCTTGATCACCTGTCATCTTACAAAGCAATTAATTATCGCTTCATGTGTTGAGTTATGGATGGGATATTATTACTATTAGTCAAGTTGTTTTTAAACCGTTTATATCCTTTGGCAAAATGAAAGAAGCAATACAGAATTAAATCTTTATATACCAATATGGAAAAGACATAGTAATATTTATTTCCAACTTAATTATAAGATAAAATATCACCACAAATCATATATTTGATGACAGAGGTCTTGTGGCTCATTCAGTAGCACCCCTGCCTCTAAGCCAGAAACTCTGGGTTCTGTAAAGGGTTAACATTAGAAGCACAAGATGCTAAAGTAATGCTGATATAACATCACGTGTTTGAGTAACAATTACATGGGAACACCACCACCTGAAAATTCCCCTTCAAGCCACCAACCAGCCCTACTTGGAAATATATCACTGTCACTGGGTCAAAATCCCAGAACTCCCTCCCTATCAGCACTGTGTATGTATCTACACCACATGGACTGCAACGGTTCAAGAAGGCAGCTCACCATTACCTTCTCAAGGGCAATTAGGGATGGGCAATAAATGCTGGTCTAACTGGCGATGCCCGTATCCCATGAGCAAATATATATAAAAAAGAAACGCGGTGGCAGCGGCCAACCTGGCAAGTCAAGAGATTCTTGAAAGTAGGATGAAAAGAACATGTTCAAGACTCACCAAAAAGTCAGAGCATCGCGGGTGCAGCAGATGCAAACTGAGACACAGATCTGGAGTCCGGACAGTGGTGAGCCCAGAGCAGAATCAACACGCAATACCAATGAAGCAGCATCAATTCCAGGGTTTGGTAGTAACATGGAATCCATACTACCACTCCCAGAACGATTCAGGAGCACTGAAGGCTTGTAATGGGCTCAAAACTGGGATAATGAGAGAAAGAGGTTTACAAGGTATAGAACCGCTTCTGGTTTGCACAAAAAAAAAATCAAAAGGATCAGGTCAGTATATTACCCTACGTAGTTGGATAAATTGCCGACGACATAATAGTGAAGCAGGGTGTCGATGAGACTACAACTTCTTGCCTTGAAAACATTTGATTCATATTTCAGTGTCCACAGAAATTTAATTATAGAAAGGGCAAAATGTTACATGAGAAAACAAGGACTAGGCGAAAGCATAGATTCGTTCATCAACAATCTGTACTGGCTGGCAGGGAACTGCAATTACGGAATCTTAAGGGATTGATTCATGATAAAATAGTAGTTGGAGTCCTAGATGAAGCACTATTAGATCTTTTACAGGTAAGAGAGGATTTAACACTTGTCAGGGCGATACAAATTGTGAGACAAACTGAGCTTAGAAAACAAAATCCAGTATTTGTTCATGGAGAAGATTGAGTGCGAGCATTCAGTTTATAAGCCATTAGAGGGAAAGGGCACCCAAACTGAAGCCCGGCAAAACAGGGAAAAGCATGCCAATCACCATCTTGAAATGTCTTAGGTATAGCTTGCACAAACCGCATGAGAGGAATGTCCAGCAAGGGGAGCAGATTTCCACAATGGTGGAAAAATAGGCCATTTTAAAACTGTCTGTTGCTTGAGAACATTGATAACCTGTAAAAAGAGTGGGGGGAAGGAGTTGGAATTAAAGCCAAACCACATACAAGAAGTGGAAGAACCACAGAAAAGGGAAACAACTTTCCTAGGGGAAGTAAATGAAATGGAAAATAAATACTAGAGTATTAAACTTGAAGTGGATGAACACCCCACAGAGTTTAAATGAGATACAGAGTTAGGAGTTTCTGTTCTATCTGATGAGCTAAAATGGCTCAGGCAGATTACATCAAATTGCAGGGTCCTGGTGGGACTGCATTGAAAGTCAAAGGACAACTCATGGCAAAGTTGAAGTATAAAGATTGAGAAATCCTCAAACTTCGCTATGTCCTTCAAAATCAAAAATGCTCTCTGCTAAGTGGAAAAGAATGCTTAAAATTGAAGCTAATCTATAAGGTGGATGAAGTTGCTGATGAGCATTACAACAGAACATTCAGGGATGAATTTCCAAAATTATTTACAGGCCACAGGAAAATAAAGACGGAGTACCATATCACCCTACGAGCTGATGCTAAACCAATTTGCCTCTTTACAAAGCGGAAAGTCCCTCACCCCACCCTCTTGGACAAAGTTAAGGGTGAAATTTTGTTTGTTATTCATTCATGGGATGTGGGCATCACTGGCTAGGCCACCATTTATTACCCATCCCTAATTTCCCTTGAGAAGGTGGTGGTGAGCTTCCTTCCTGAACCGCTGCTGTCCATGTGCTTAGGTACATCCACAATGCTGTTAGGGAGGGAGTTCCAGAATTTTGACCCAGTGACAGTGAAGGAATGGCAATATATTCCCAAGTAAGGATGGTGGGTGGCTTGGAGGGGAACTTCCAGGTGGTGGTGTTCCCATCTATCTGCTGCCCTTGTCCTTCTAGATGGTAGTCATGGGTCATGGGTTTGGAAGGTGCTGTTGAAGGAGCCTTGGAAAAGGGTACTTGTCTCAAAAGGCACCCACCATCCTTACTTGGGAATATATTGCCGTTCCTTCGCTGTCACTGTCATTCTAGATGGTAGCAGTTGTGCGTTTGGAAGGTGCTGACTAAAGAGCCTTGGTGAGTTCTAGCAGTGTATCTTGTAGATGGTACACACTGCTGCAACTGTGCGTTGGCGGTGGAGGGAGTGAATGTTTGTGGACGGGGAGCCAATCAAGTGGGCTGCTTTGTCCTGGATGGTGTCAAGCTTCTTGAGTGTTGGTGGAGCTGCACTCATCCATCACATTCCTGACCTGTGCCTTTGTAGATGGTGGATAGGTCTTGGGGAGTCAGGAGGTGAGTTACTCTCTGCAGGGTTCCCAGCCTCTGACCTGGTCTTGTAACCACATTATTTATATGGCAAGTCCAGTTCGGTTTGAGAACATGTTACAGCAGGGAGTTATATCACTGGTCACCATGACAATGAAATTGTGTTCAGGAATGGTCACGGTCCCACAGCTAAGCAGCTCTATAAGAATTTGCTTGGATTTAATTCAACTAAACAAATCAGTGGAATGTGAGATCCACTTAATGGCCTCAGTGGGTTAGAATCTTGTCACACTAGCCAAGAGTACTCTATTCACCAAATTTGATGCAAATAGTGGACTTTGGCAGTTGTCTCTGTACAAATAATCCAGATTGCTGACCACATTTATATTGCCATTCAGTCATTATTCCTTCAATAGATTACCATTTGGAATTGCTTCTGTTCCTGAAATTTTCTAGAGAACAATGCCTCAACCTCTGCAGTCTTAAACCCAACCACCTCCACACCCCTCCCTGATATGCCAAAACCCTCCTTGCCCAAGACCCAAGACTTGTCGGCTTCAGGGATACATGGGCCTTCTTACTCCTGTTTGTTGCAGATCTGGCAGCAGCTACTATCGTACCCTTGGTGCTGCTAAGACTGATGGAGCTGCCAATTTGGATTGGCTGGCAGTTCCAGAGGTTGGGACTTCATCTCCAGTAAGGGTCGGAAGTCATGTTCGGCCCTTGTTTAGCTTGGCCACTGAGCATTATGGCTGCAGGTTGGCCTGGAGTGCGTCGGTTCCAAGCCGACTTAGCTTCCAGGTTGGTTGGGGTTGGGGGGGGCTGGGGAACGGCGGTGGTGTTGGAGGCAAGCTGTCCACCTCCTGTATTATTTAACCCACTGTGTCATCTTGAGTGATGCTTTCTGCCAGCTTCTCAGCCTCTAGGCACTGTCTGTTGTGTTGACCTGAAAGGGACGTGATTGACAGGTATTAGCATTTAGTGTGAAGGCTAAGCACAGACAGTTTAGTGGCTGCTGAAGTAAGTTGCACTTTGTCATGCAAGTGAGATTTCAGTGAAATGAAACAGAATGCAATATATTCAAGAAACCTGAGCATGTCCTCCCACCTCATCACTCACAACACCCTGACCTGATGCATCCCACAATCTCCATAATATCCTCTGCGACTGGAGAGAGAACTATAATACATGTTATCCTTATTTCTGAATCATTTCCACCTTACAATTGCTCACGTGCTTGCCCTGCAACAAAGAAACAAGAGTGTTAGTGGCAACCTAAGGAGGGGGGAGCAGAGTGGAGACGATGAGTCCTGGGTGAGATGAGGAATGAGTGCTGAATTGGCAATTTGATGTATGTGGAATATCTCTGGTACCTTTTCTCAATCTATAATTAGACTAACAGGCAGATTCTGATTTAGAACTTTAAAACTATAAACCAGTTAAGAAGCCTTGTTTAACAGAAACTGCCTGGCAGTGGCAATTATCTGTCAATGAATTGAAAGGGTTGCCTGAAGAAGTATTAATCACTGTAGTTGGAAGCTGACTTAGCACTTGCAACTTGGGTGTGATTCACCAGTCCTTTATAAAAGCAGACAGGTAGATGATTGTTTAGTGAGTTTTAAGATTTTATCACTCGAAACAGGACAGCACTTTAAACTGATAGTGGACAGATAAAAGTATTGCATTAAATTTACAGTTTAGCTACTTAAACTATTTAATAAATCTACAGATAACAGTTGAGATATGTTTCTAAACTTGAAACCTAATTAGTTAAATAAAACACAATAAAGATGGCAGAGCAGGTGACGTGTTGCAGCTGTAGCACATGGGACCTGCTGGACACCAGCATGACAACAACATCTGCAGTGAAGTATTTGCAGCTCAAGGAACGTTGGCTCAGAGTTAAAGAGCTGAAGTCTGACCTTTGGACACTGCGATACATCAGGGAGGGGGAAAGTTACTCGGACACTTCATTCCAAGAGGCAGCCACACCCTTTAGGCTAGGTACTTCTGATTTGGTCTGTGGCCAGGAACACGAGGGTGTGACTGCAAGTGAGGTAGATATGGGGACTCGGAAGGTTGCAATGGAGGAGCCTCAGTCCCTGCAATTGTCCAACAGGTTCAAGATTCTTGCAGCCTGTGTGGACAAAAGCAGGGTCTGCAAGGTAGATGAGCAAACTGACTATAGCACTAAGGTGTAGTGAGCCATTCAAATGGGGAGGGTAAAAAGGAATGTAGTTGCAGTAGGGAACAATGTAGTTAGGAGGCTAGATACTGTTCTCTGCAACTATGAACATGAGTCCCAAAAGATGTGTTGTTTACCTGGTGCCAGGGTTAAAGATATTTTCCTCTGGGTTGGAGAGGACCTTGGACTGGGAGGCAAAGGAACCAGTTGTCATGTGGCATGAGGGTACCAATGAAATAGATAGGACTATGAAAGAGGTTCTGCTCAGGGAGTGTGAGCAGCTGAAAGCTAAATTATGAAACATAAACATAATCTAATAATAATAGTAATTTGTAGTAATAGTAGTAATAATATTACTACCTGAGCCCCTAGCAAATTGGCATAATATAATTAAGATCAGAGAGTTGAATGCATTGCTCAATGGATTTCAATGCATGGAGCATGAATACCAGTACTCGGCAAAGAGAGAGCTGTACCTTTGAGATGGTCTTTACCTGAACTGTGCTGGGACCGTGTTCTGGTGAGTTGTATTATAAGAGCTGTAGGGAGGGCTTTAAACTAATAGTTGGGGGGAGGGTTCATGTGAAGGGCGATTTGGAAAGTTAAAGAGAAAAGACAAGGCAATAGTTCATTAAAGTGCTATGGATAATAATAACCAGAGTATGACAAGAAGGGACAAAGCATACAAATCTAAGAATGCTTCAGCAAACACGGTCAGAGTAGGGAAAAATGGCATTAAATTAACAGAGGGGAAGAAGAGTCAGGTAAATTGAGATTTAGAAATCCAAAGATAAAAATTGAGGCAATAGAAAAGTACACTAATGTGGGTAAAGACAAGCTGAGTGGAACAGGAAGGGACAGAGAGTTTAAAGGGAATATTGCATTAGAAAATAAGGTCCATGCAGGGAGTAGGAGTAAAAAATAAAATAAAATTGGAGTCACTTTATCTGGGCGGATAGTCAAGATCCAAAGTTGCTTGAGGGCATCCTACAAGGCCATCTGCAACATCACCCACTGAAAATCAGCAGACTTCCACCAGCCACGCTGCAACCACTGGGGTAGAACTGCATAGGAACACTAGATCAAGTAAAGGCACCTGCAAAATTGGCATGAAAGAAAATCACAAGAGTGAGTAGTTCAGTTTAATATGTAATATTGGAAGTGTTGTTGGATAATGTTGTTCGGTTTTTTTGGTGTCTTTTATTTCAGGATTTTAGCCAAGAGGGCACTGTGATAGTCCATAGCAGTGTAATGGGAAAGTGGGGAATTATGGATTGATGAGGGCATTCTTTCAGAGGAACTAGAGACTGACTAATGGTTCATAGACAGCTTGTCTGAACTGATGGTATGCTGGATGTCTGCTCCCTTCTTCTTCCTCCTCCTCCTGAGGTGCTTTAATGAATGCAAGGGCTGGACACTCAAGAACTAGGTTTGGTTGAATGCAGTAGACTACTATGAAATTGGAGATGTGCAATGGTTATCCCCAATGCCAGCACCCCCAGAGATCCAGGCAGCTGAACCATTGTTTTAGAATGCCAATGGTCTGCTCCATGAGGTTGCATGGCTCTCATTGTACACGTGTTGTCCACGCATGGTCAGGTAGGGGTGGGCAATCATGAGTCACAGTACAGCAAATATTATCCAATCACGGAATCAAATCTGATGTTAGGCAATGTGTTTTGAGTTTTAATGTACAGACTGTGTGGGTGTGGTCTGTACCTTGCCCTTGCGAACAGCAGAAGGGACATGCTGTTTGATATGATCCACTGTCTTTGGGATGTAAAGCCTACATACCTAGCATCACACTGGCACTGAAATTCATATACCACATTACTCATTTGTGTGATAGGCAGAACGTTTCTTTGGCGAGATGACAGCATTCTGTTAGTGGTGAATGCCACTCGTGTTGCTACTGCACAGTAGCAGCGTGAAACAGCTTGCTTCAACTATTGCTCAAATTTTTGAGATACCAGGGTAATCTGAAGTAGACTGGGCACTTCTTATCCTTAACAAGCATGACTATATCAACAAAATGCACGCCATTCTTAATGACAGGTCCAAATTCGTATCCATTGGACCTGCCACTCAACATTACCTTGCTCGAAAGTATACTAAAAAAACACTTGCTGGACTTTTGTAAGATCAATGAGCAGCCGCATAATATATATGACAGGATTTGTCCTCACGGCTCGCTATATCCGCATATGTATGGGCTGCCCAGGACACACAAAAGTGATGTCTCTTTATGCCCTATCTTATCTATGACTGGTTCTGCACAACATGAATTGGCCAAATATTTGGGAGAATTGTTACAACCAGTTTTGAACAAGTTTTTCACATACACGGTGAAAGATTCCTTCACATTTGCGAAGACCATACAGGACTTGCATATCGATAGCAATGCTGTGTCCATGTGCTCATTTGACATTGCTAGCCTGTTCACCAATGTTCCACTTAAGGAAGTCATAGATATCAGTACTGCAGCGCTATATCATGGCGATCTAGACCCGCCACCATTATATGAATCAATTTTCATCAAAATTATGAACTCGGCAATTCATGCAGTTCAGTTCAGTTTTAACTACACTGTGTATGCCCAAATAGATGGTGTTGCAAGGGGATTCTCTCTAGGCCCAACTCTTGCAAACATCTTTGTTGGGTTCCATGAGAAATGTGTCCTACCCCTTGCATATTTCAGATATGTGGATGATGCATTTGCTATATTTAAATTGGCAGCTGCATGTAATAATTTCCTTACATGTCTTAATGGGCTCCATCCTGTGCTCAAATTCACCTTTAAAATGGAGCAATCAAAATGAACTCCCCTTCCTGGACGTACTAGTTGAGAAATCTGCCAGGGGGTTCTCTACCATGGGCTACCGCAAACCTACCTTCACTGGTCAATATAAACGTTGGGATTCTTACAGTTCCACATGCTATAAGATTGGTTTATCGGTAACCTCATAAATAGGGCCTATGCCAGCTTGGTGCCGAAATAAGGTGCATCAAAGACATCCTGCAGGGCAAGCTTTGAGATGTTGATAATCACACCAACTCCAGACTGAAAGGATCCTGAAGCATAGAAATTGAGAGCTATGCTGACCTTAATGGCCAGCGGGAGCCCTGTGAGTTGCTGGTCTGCTTGCAGGAGGTGACATAGTTCAGTGACTACCTCCATTGTGAATCGTAGTCACTTTGGACACTGCCCCTGGCTGAGGTGGAGGGAGTAGAATTGCTCCCTGAATACTGTAAGTGAGTAGACCCTTCAGTTGGGAGCCCTTCTCCTCTACAGCTTCTGAAGCTCCCAAAGCATGCAGCTTCCCCTCTGTTCCCTGTGCTCCATCATCCTGTCATTTTGCAATCCAAGAAAGACTATTACTATAACCCCTATATAACTATGGTGATAGCAGGTTCTCTGCTGACATGCTTTCAAACTCCACGGAACGCCTTGCTAATGTCCAGCACCACTCCCTCTTGCCTCCAATTTATAAGAGTTCCTCCAATAAAACAGAACACAGAACTTCCACTCATTCTTCAACAGCAGAAGTCAAATGTACCTCTCCTGGAAGTCCGCTGTTGATTCCTTTAAATAGCACTGTTAGGAAGTCCCTTGAGCAACTGAACACATCTTCAGCTGTGAGTGTTTAAGAGAAGTCATTAAAAGGACCCATGACTTCCAAAATGGCTGAGTTATGTTGTGATCTGTCCACTCTGCATGCTACCAGAGCAAGCATGCTATGAGGGCACTATTGCCATTCCTAATGTGCCTAGAAGCGGATTAACTGTCTTTTTCAGCATCTCAAAGCTCCCCTAGCATAGGCACCAGCAGCATTCCAGAGCTTAATTTTGCAACCAAAATATCAATTACAGAATTAGATCAAATACTTTTTGATAAAAATGTTTTCCTGTTATTTACTTACAGCCCAATAAATCCAAACCTTACTACAAAAAGTCTAATTTTAAACTTGGTCTGTCCTGGAGAAAAGTAATGTGTTAAACATTTATCTAATCTATAGATTATATGGACCACAAAAATCCATTGGAGATCTAAGGGTAAGTAAAATTAAATGAGTGTTTATGCTCTCCAAAGGAAAGATTGAAGAAACTATGATCAGAGAAAAACCCAATGAAACTTTTTCATTTTCTTTTTAGTTTAATTTGACGTATCAGCCCAGAAATATCAAATGCTTTTGCCTGAGGTGTCTCATCCAAAAAGCATGGTGCTATACTATTTAATATTTATTACAAAGGCAATGTAGGAAAGAACAACTGACTACTTTTAATCCAAAATTCTGGAGAAAACTATGATGTAATGGAGTTGTCATGAGTTCACAGGATCTAAGCTGGTTGGCAAAGTAGAAACCAAGACACAGAGCTTTTTTCCATAGAGAGAGTGTTTATTGACTTTGTCCAGTTTCAGCGTTTTCCCACTCAATCTAGTGTTCCAGCTAAACTCCAATCTATACATGCTCAAAGTACTTAATTAAATAATGTCCTTCACCTGTGTATCATAATAATCTAATTAACATACCATTAACATCATGTACTGATTTACTGCTTACATGTACCACTGTGTCCCCATAGTTTTGTGTTGCACAGTGTATCTCCCATTAGATCGACTTAATTTAGGTCGGTCCTCGCAGGGACATTAGTTTAACATTTGACTATCAAAACACTAAACTGCAACATTTAACAGGTTGATTTTAATTGGGCTTGATTTTTTTTCTGAGTTGGCTTGCTTTGGCTGCATTGCAGTTGGCTGTGCTGTTTAGTATTTACATTTGTTTCATTACAATATCCAATAACAATAACAATATTAGTGGTAAAGTAAACTGCTAACATGTTCCTTCTATAATAATTAGAAAAAAATAATACTCTTTTTATCACTCAGATAAATAAATCTTAATAGCACAACTTGTTAAATGATGGTACACTATAACTGTCAAATCAGATGGTTAAAAAGACCTGCATTTACACAGCACATTATCACATCCCTTAGAAACACCTCAAAGGTGTTTAATGGAGAATAAATTACCTTGAAGCGTAGTGCTTGTTATACAAGAAAATGACACAGCTATTTTTCACACAGCATGTTCCCACAAACAACAGTAAGATGAATGACCAGTTAATCTATTTTCGATAGTGTTGGCTGAAAGAGAAATGTTAGTCAGGACACCAAGAGAATTCTTCCCTGAATATTTCTGACCAGTTACCTGAATCTCTAGAACAAGGGAAATGGGATCCTGATTTAATCTTTTATCTGAAGGATAGCTTCTCAAATAATGCAACCACCCTAAATAAGGGCATTGGAAACTTCCTTGAGCTAACAAAATAATTTTGCTTTAACTTTAGACACAAAGCAAAATAAACCTGCACGATTTAATCACCAAAACCTGCAATGCATTGTCATTAATGAGGACTTCTTTATCGCCAAGAAATGAAACAGAATGTCCTAAATTTTGTTAACATACTAATAATTAACACACACAAATGAAGTAGAACATCCTAAATTAATTCCAGGGCATTAATATATCTCAAGACCATGATGACATTAACTTTTCAAGCACTGTTCCTATTGTTTATATTTCTCATCCATTGGCTGTGTTAGCATCACATAACATATTCTAGCCTACACTTTAGTCTAACTGCATTTTTATTTTTTAACATATAAATTAAAAGACTTAGTAGCTCACCTAAGTTCAATTGTTGAATATGCTGCTTAATTTGATAGTAAACCAGAAAGACCAGTAAGGTTCTAGTTTTGATCATTAATATTGGGTTAGGTAATCCCTGCTGAGAAATCATGAGATAGCACGTTAAATAGAATATTTCCAGCACTTTCTATTTCATATCAGAGAGTACAATTGGTCTTGGTGTTTTCAGACCAGGAAGAAGAAAACTCAAGCAGGGTTTCTCTCTCTAATGGTTATCTGGTAACTCGATTGGAAAATGAGAGTGTCTGAATGTTGGCTGAGAATATGATTGGATGGAAAGATGTTGGTCCAGCAGTCAACAGAGCATTGACATTCACTCACATATAAAAAGCAAAAACTTGAATAACATACCAAAGGAAAGGCAAGTAACAAGGAGGAAATTAGAAAAAACAATTTCCTCTTAATTTTAGATTTCCTGACGCCATTAACATATATTAATTCCTTGGGGTCCAAAAAATTGGTCATTGGCTTATTATTAGCAAATTCAAGGGGCCTAATGCCTGCTATAGGCCATCAATAGGGATGCCTGTTGAGCAAACCATCATGATATAAACATGTTTCCAAAACTGTTTGGCCATGAGAGGTTAGTCCTCTAAATTTGACTACTAACACCTATTTTCTACCATTTCCCCCATTGTGCTTTGGGCCTCCTAAAGCAAAATTTTCACAATATTTTGGTCGTAGGACATAGGACTTATGAGCAGGAGTAGGCCATTCAGCCCTTTGAGCCTGCTCTGCCATTCAAAAAGATCATGGCTTATCTGGTTGTGTCTCAACTCCACTTTGCCATATGCCTCCCATAACCCTTGGTTCCCATTATCTATCAAAAATCTGTCTAACTCTGCCTTGAATAAATTCAATGACCCAGCCTCCAGCACTTTCTAGGGAAGAGAATTTCACATACTAACAATGCTTTGAGAGAAAAAAATTCTCCTCATCTCCATCAAAAATGGGAGACCTCTTATTCATGTAACCCTGTGATCCTTCTGGCAATGTCTTCCATTTTGTGTATACTTATATGAATGCATTATTGGTGAAAAATTACAAAAAAGAACTGCAAGGAAATACTAAAGGCTGACCGCAGTATTTTCCTTTGTTTCAGTTTTGATAAATTTATAACCATGTTTACAAATAGCATCTGTGGAATTTTAATGTCCAATAATAATTACAGAAACAAAACATGTTCATCAAAAAACTCTCTCTCTGTTTTATTAGCGGAGCTGTTAGCTTGGTGTAATAAATGGGTTAATGCTTCTGATAAGATAGCAGTGAATGAAATGCTTTGAGAATTTATATGCAAGTTTTCCAAGGCATAATTTCAGAGCCACATTTACAGATTTAGTAAAACTAACAGGCAGAAGTTGTTTTACTATCCTACAATTGCATTTCTGATCTTTTCTGTATGGATAGAAAAATATCTAACATTGTAATCTACATGAGAACCCAACAACCTTTCACCAGTAGATCAACAACTGTGGAAAGGAGGTGGGATGTTCTCCTTTTACCTCCAGCTCTTGGAATAATAAGAGTCCTGATTAGAGTAATTTGGTAACTATCAGTGTCACACAGATTTTGCCATCACTATCATAAGGTTGTGGATTCAAGTTCCACGACAGAGACCAGAGGACAAAATCTGCCGGACCCTCCAGCAGGGTACTGAAGGAGTGCTGTGCTGTCAAAGGTGCCAGCTTTCACATGAGACTTTAAGCAGAGGTCTCAACTGGATGTAAAAGATCCTATGACACTAATATGAAGAAGAACAGAGGAATTGTCCCTAGTGTTCCAGTGAATATTCATCCTACAATGAACATCAAAAAAACAAACGATTATCTGGTCATTATCACATGGTCGTTGGTGAGAACTTGCTGTGTGGAAATTGGTTGCTGCATTTCTTTCATTAAAACAGTGACCATTGTTCAAAATTATTTCACTGGATGTAAAGCAAGTTGAATAATGAAAGGCACTACATAAATGTATGTCTTTCTTGCTGTCTTTCTTTATCTTTTAGAGAAAAAAAGGATTCTGCCCGCGGACTATTGGTTTTCTGTCAAATGTATGAAAACTGTAGATTACGCTTTGCTTGTCAATGAATTATAATATGGCAATAGGATAGTTCCACCACTTAAAAGTGGAAAGTCAACTAATGATACTTTTTTCAAAGAATTTCATAAAGACTAATAGTCCAACCTACTCAGCCATATATGTAAGGGGTAGAGTTTACAAAATCATGCTCTTGGCACAAATTTGTGAAACCTACTCTATAAATTCAACCAGGAGACACCATCAGCTTCTTTGACTGTATAAGTGAAGCAGCACTATGATAATCGGCTAGATCTTGCAGGAAAAATAATGGCATGTTAAGGACGCATGCCATTATTAATGTGGAAATAGACCACCAGGTTTAGGCAATTATGAGATACCCTAAGTTGTGAATCTCCTTGCTGGTTGATTTACGTCGCTCTGCTGTTTGTTTCTCACAAGTTGGATCTCACCTTTAGTTTCCCCGTTATTTTTTTAAGAATTGGCTGGAGTTGCACAATAATTGCCCATTAAACTTTCCACAGAAAGCTGAGTTTGGTAATTAACAGAATAAATACCTTCTTGACCAGTCTGGCCCAGGAACTGAACAATTCAAATGCTGGAGTTATATTCTTTCAGGTGATTAAATATTCTTCTAGGCTTAGACATGTCAAATTAATTTCATTCTTACTTTTCCATTCAGTTTCCTTTTTCTTAAACATATCTTTCTTTCCCGTTTTTAATTTTTATTTCTGCGCCTGATTTGTCTCTAATACGCACTCACTAATTCACCCTCCTTTTCAGTTGTTCCTCTGTTTCTTTCTCAATCCTTAAATGTCATTAGTTAAGGAGATACGCTGTTGGTCCCATCATTCACTGAGGTCCCACATGCCCTGTCACCCTCATCACACCTTGATCAGCTCACACTTCCAGCAAGTGATAGCACATTTCAGCTAAGAAGTGCAGATAAAAGCCTATCTAGTGAGGCACGCCATGAGATGCCCACTCCAGCAAGATCCAGCCCATCACATAGGAGGTGCACAAAACATCGTCATATTTAAAACTTCATAGTTCAACATCAGAACAGGTACACAACAGAGGTAAGTTGTGTGGGTGCTTGAAGATTATTCTTCTTTGAAAAGCTAACATTGACCACAGCTACAACGAGGAACCTGTCAATTTTTTTATATTGGATATATGAAAGTAGCACAAAAATTAACAGTGGACTTCTGATGACCTGAAAGAAGGATCTGAAAACAGCCTTCCCTGGGCCAATGTTGCATTAACCAAGTATTAAAGTAATCTCATCTTAAATGAACAATTGTCAGACTCTGGCAACTTGCAAACCAAACAAAGTTCCTCATTTTTATTTTTCTTGTTGCAGAAGAACAAACCTTTTTATTCTTCATATTGTTTTTCCTTGAGAGAACAAGCAAATGACTAAATGAGAAACCTAATCCTATTTACTCATCCCCTCAAAAGAAAGAAAAGTCCTGCAATAAACTACAGGCTCAATACTGGGGCCCAATTGTGCCTTGATTTTGTCCTCTTAGAACTTCAAGAAAGTAATAAAAATACATCAGGGAGACCTTCTGTAATGCATTCCCTTGCCCAGCAATGGGACAACAGTGTACATAAGGGGTTGGTTTTAATCCACGCTGCTTCAGGGAGCTAGCTGCTGTGTAGTTTAAATAATACCCGAAAAATGTATTACCCCATTATCACTTGATTCCTCACTGGCGTCACCTTAACTGAGCACTTTTATATTTTAGGCAGTCATGCTGCCCATTTAACTTAGGGGCGAGCCTCATTAAAACATGCAAATCAAAGTCCTATGATGTCATCAGAATCTCAACAGTATTTCAACAGTCCTCCCTCTTGAGGAAACCTGGGGCTGAATAATATGCCCCCAAATCAGGACTACTCCCCATCTCTGGAGATATATTATCGGGCGCACTGACATCGGGTTGGGTTCCTGAAATTATCATGCCAGTTTGTCTAACACGGTGGGCAGGTGGGCTTAAAAATCAGGAGCCAGCTCGCATTATCTAAATTTCATTTAAGTGGGTATTTAAGGTCATTAAGGGCCCAATTGACTGCTATGATATGGTATATCAGCAATAATACGCCTGCAGGGTCTGATTTACACCATGTGGGGTTCCCTTTTTTTATGAGGAAGCTTTTAAGGTGGGTTTAAAAGGTTCAGCTGAGCCCTACGTCTTCGCAGTTCAGAGAGCTGTAATTGCCGGGGCTGCTTCATTGAAGGAGCAGAGTTTCAATTTCAAACTCATATTGATTAGAGGCCTTTTCTTGAGTGCTCAATTTAGTTATTGTCTATCATCCAGAGCTATGGAGTAGCTGAGAGAAATGGGCATTGTGGTCTGGGTGGGCGACACAAACTCCAGTCAGGAGGATGAGGAAGAGGAGGAGGAGAGTGAGAGGGAGAAGGGCAGATCATTGTTTGGGGGGGGGGAGGGGGGGTAGGGGGTCCAGTTTGCACTGGTAGTGCATGAAGAGGCCAGAGCTGCACCAGGTCCAGAGGGTGATGAAGCTGTCATACATCCTCAGTGGAGGCGGAGGAGGATTTATGCAGGCCCTTGAGTATACAGGCAGAGACTGAGCTATCTGCAGATGTCAGAGACTCAATACAAGAGAAGGCTCAGGCTATCAACAACCACAGTCACATCACTCTGTGTCATGCTCACAGGGGAGATCTCCTCCAACTGCATTGGGGGGCACCCAATGCCTGTAGCTTTGAAGGTCAGTGTCATGCTCAACTTCTGTGTGGCAGGCTCTTTTTAGAGGAGGAAGACATTCTCTGTGCGGCTGTGGCCTCGAGCGGCCTGCCACTGCTGAGAGACAGGAGAATCTCCAGTCGCCAGAGCACTACATGAAGATGGTGTCAATGGTGGATGGACTGATGAGATGTGACTCACATCAGATGTGCTCCGAGAGGTACTTCCTGATGGCAGCAGCTTCTGCTCACCCTCTGCCACTAGGACCATTTGGTTCTCCTGCCAGTTGGTGAGGTCCCAGGAGCTGTGTCTGTGCCCATGCTCCCAGTCCCCTTGTCGCCTTGGCTCTGGATACCTGAGCACAGAGCCAGGGTGCTGGTGTGCAGATTCGAACACATACCAACAACTGCATCTGCAATGGGCTCAGCTTTACCCTCCGGGACAGTTGCCAGTCTGTCCAAGGAGGAAGCTTGGTGCTCTAAGGAGTGGGTGATCACAGTGCACATGACCTGGATGGACACCTCCACAATCTGGGCCAGAGCATGCAACCCTTCTGGTATACCCACCAACTCTTCATGGACCTCATGCTGGACATCCAGAATCTACTGCCTTGCGGACAACTCCAGAGACTTATTATCCGACTCAGAATCAGTCTCTGGATCTCCCCGGACACTCATCTGGCTGCCCGAGGCCTGCTCCACCATGCTTTCTGGCAGCTGGATGTGTGACTGAGAAGTGCCCCCACCAGTGTGTGCATGTCACTGTTCTGATCCACAAATCCCTGCCGAGGTGCCAGTATCTGGGATGATGCTTGGGGCAGATCTAGGAAGTGACACTGCTTCCTCCAAGGGCTCTTCCTCCTCCTCCTCAGACGGGAGTGGTGGTATGGCATCCAGAGGAAGGGTCTGCAGAAGAGACTTCAGCTGTGACAAAGAGACATGAGTCAGGGGGTTAGTGGGCATCACAGATCTTGCCACATCAACGCATAGTCACTAAACTCTGCCACATTCCTCATGTCCAACAAGAGAATGAGACTATGCAGACACAATGCACACTTGCACCAACATCTGAGGCTTCCGATCATAAAGCTTGCCAGTGTTTCAGTGTCAGAACTATATTAGAGGTTCATTGCATCATGCCAAACCTCCATCCACCTCCCATTTGCTCTCTCCTCTTTTCTATCGGTATGGACTTTTGCCATCTCACACGAACCATGCCTTCCTCCAATCTTGCCTCTGCCAATGGTCCTGGGTGATTCTGTGTCAGTGAGTGTCAACACCTCCTCCTCAGATGGTGTCAGGACCCTGAGGTTTAGAACACCCCCACCAGTCCGGCCTCACTGTTGGGCATTGTGGGCTTGCTTCTCCTGAAGAGACGCGTAAGATTGCACTCATTAGCACTGTCAGCTTATTTAATGGCATGCCACCGAACCTTTATTAGCAAAGTGCCTGGCAGCCTGAATCGTGTGCTCAAGGCCCATCTGCACATTCTGACAACCCCTCACCCTCCAACTGGACCAAATATTTAAGAGCATACTGATATTGTCATGATAGCTAAGCCTTTGTTGCATCATGATACCTTGGAGATCCAGCTAAGCTCACCTTCCTCCTGTCTTCGCAATTCCGCCCTGTAGCACACTGCTACAGCATTACACGTAGTGAGGCTTTACTCACCCTGGCTGCCCTCATGAAGTCCTTGAGCCTCTTCTGGCATTTTGACCAGGTTCTCCTCACCAGCCCAACACTGCTGACCTCCTCGGCTACCTCCTCCCAGGCAGCATGTGTGTGGCTTGGCTTCCTCCTCTTCTCACTGGATGGCATCAGCTGCTCATGTTGGTTGGATACTGCATGTGGAAGGGCTCAGAGGGAGTCCTTATTAAATTGATGGGCTGGTTTGTCCCTTCTCCCCTGCTGCTCCCCTCACTCCAATAGTCCAGACATCCCTGGAGGGAAACATGCAACAACTAGACAAATTCTCTATGCAAAGATGGGAAGAACTTGTTCAGGTTCAAAAAGAATGCCACCTCTGCTCAGTTGCAAAGTTTGGAGACAGCAGAACTCAAATAAATTCTTAGTTTAAAAGCCTAGAAATAGCTGAAGTCCAATTGGTTTTCCAAACTCTGAACAATGCTGGCATTTGCTGGGTCCCCTGACACTGTCCCGTGCCTGGGGCTCCTGTAAATTACTGGCCTTGACCTTGCTCCACCCTCCATCACTGATTGGGCAGGATGAAGGCCCGAAACCCACCCTGCAAAGTCAAGTGCCCCGATTAGCACGCTATTGGGTGCGTTTTGAAGGTGGGCCCAAAAGTCGGAAGGCCGCCAGCTTCCCGGTACAGAACTCACCCTCGGCGCCGCACCGTATTATTCAGCCTCTGGTCTGTAGGAAGATATGGTCCTGTAAGCAGAGTGTTGAATTGTTTTCACAACGTGATTCTGACTCCCTTCTTGCCACACTCATCTTCCAGTAACAAATGACCAACACTGCCAGACCACCAGCACCATTAATTTTTTAAAAAAGAAAGAATTGTGTTTATATCATGCCTTTCAAACACAAGATAACCCATTTACAACCAATGAAGTACCTTTAAGTGTCATCGCTGTTGCACTGTAGGAATATGGCAGCCAATTTGTGCACAGCCAGCTCTCACAAAGAGCAGTGTCATGACCAGGTAATCTGTTAACCTGTCATTGATTGAAAGATAAATATTGGCCAGGGCACTGTGGATAACCCCTGCACTTCTTCGAAATAGTGGCATGGGATCTTTAATGCCCACCTAAGAGAGCAGATTAGAAATCTGTATAACATCTCATTCAAAACACAGCACAGCATTGCCTCAGAACTGCACTGGAGAACCAGCCTTCATTTTTTTTTATGCTCAAGTCCAGGACCAGGGAGTGAAACCATGGGCCCCTTCTTCTGATTCCAAGCCCCTTATCAAACCCTCCTACCCGCCCCTTTAACCCTCCTGCTCACAGCCTTCAGATGCCCAGAAATGAGAACCATAGTCACAGTTGGGTCAAACTGTTTTATATAGCTTTAGCAAAATGTACTTTTGTACTCTTGTGCCTTTGTTCATAAAGCCCATAGAAAGCTTAGGTTTACGTATGATGCACTTCACTGCCACAGCTTTGACAGACAATTACACACAACTTGGTCATGCCAGCTCCACTTCTTTGAACCTCTCCTATGCAATATCTGGACAGCAACATCCAAAGACTTGAACCTCACAACCAACAAACCGCAAACAATAATTCCATGTATAAATGAGAATATCATGAGGTAACGGGGACATATTCTATTAATGCATGACTCCTGATTTCACTTCCAAATTTAAAAATGGCAAAACCTTTCAGCAAATTAGCACTAACCAATTCACATGTAGTACTGTGCTATTTCTATCCATAAGTTGTTTTTGTTAACATAAAAATTACACCTGAGTGATAAATATTTTCACAATTTAAATTCACACTAACCACACTTGCAAATGCCCAGCATGAAGCATATAATAGGAGAGCAAAGTGCTGCATATACTGGAAATATGAAATATAAACAGAAAATGCTGGAAATACTCAGTAGGCCAGGCAGCGTCTGTGGAGAGAGAAACAGAGTCAACGCTTCAGGTTCACAATCTGCACTAGTTCTGACGAAGGGTCACTGACCTTTACAACCAATGAAGTACCTGTGAAGCAAAGTAACTATTGTAAGGTAAAAAATGTGGCAGCCAATTTGTTTACGGCAAGCTCCCAAAGACAGCAAAGTGATAATGATCAGATGATTTGTTCTTGCAACTGAGGGATGAATGTTGGTCAGGACAACAGTGATAACTGCTGTTCTTCTCCAGATTAGTGTCATGGGATCTTTTATATCCACCTGACAGGGTAGAAAGGGCCTTGGTTTAATGCCTTATCTAAATAGTGACCCCTCCAACAGTGCAGCACTTCCTCAATGCTGCACTGCAGTATCAACCCAGATTTTTGTGCCCAACCGTCTGACTCAGAGGTAAGAGTATTAGCAACTGAGCCTGAGTTGACATCTCTCTTTTTCTTTCTAAAAGTTCCAAGAGAATATAGAGTGGAATTAATGCTGTAAGTCACTTCGCCCATAATTAACTCTCTTCCCATCATTTAATGGTCCTTACAAGTTAGATGTGTCACCACAATGATACAAGTCTCCAGGAAAACCGGGGCCACAGAATTAACCACTGCAACCATTTTATTATCTGTTTGTGATATTTGATGTTGGCAGCCACATGTAACAGCTAGTCAGCAAAGAGTTAAGTGTAGGATGCACAGAGTCTTCACACTGGGTTGATCAGTTAATGTACTGGCAATTAAATCAGTGGAATCAGCAGAAACAATTACAATGAAAGTAAACATTTACAGTAGCAAGTCCAACAAGCTTTGAGACCGTATTTTATGAAAGAATCGCACCAAGCTAAATATATTTTTAAGCGGACAGTAAAAATATGAGATAAATATTGTATGACATGAATATGCAGGATAAAAATTGATAGAATTAAAAGAAGGCACCTGTGATATTTGTATGAAAGCTGTGGTATGTAATTGGTCAGTGCATTTTTTCTAAAATTACCACCATCTATTGTATATCTATACATTTTGCAAAGATTTAGAGAGCATTTTAATATATTTATTCTTGGGGAAAACCTTATAGGCACAAAATGCCAAAGTGTTTCCCCAATGTCCTAGGCCTTGAGTAAATTATCCAGTTTGCAGATTGTGAATAAAATATAGATTGAAGGAGGTATTAGATTAAGATAATTACAGTTACATAAAGTCAGATTAATTGAAATAGCAAGGACTTGTTGTAAAAAGCAGACTGAAGACTATGGCCTGTGTCTTCCAGTCATGTTGGGGTCATTGTTGCTGACTGCAAAGATCACTCTGCCCTTGCCTTTCTTCCGTCCTTCCAGCCGGGATTTTCTGTGCCAGCTGTGGCAGCGATGCTTCAGTGCAGCCATCCCTGGACTATAATAGTGAAGAGAAGCAGAGCAGAGGACACAGCCCTTTTTTACAACATCAGCCGCTGTATTCAGGTAAGTGTTGAAAGATCGCAAAGGTTTTCAGTGGCTTAGTGAATGAGTGGGTGGGTAGATGGATGGGTGAGTGGGTGGCTGGTTGAGTGGGTGGGTGAGTGATTGGTGGCTGAGTGGATGAGTGAATGGTTGGTGTCTGGCTGAGTGGGTGGCTGGGTGAGTGGGTAAGTGAATGAGTGGGTAAGTGGATGAGAGGGTTAGTTGGTTGGCTAGTCAGGTGGTAGTTGGGGGTAGTCAGGTCAGGTCAGCAGATGGGTAGTCAGGTTAGGAGGATGGGTAGTCAGGTCAGGTTGGGGGTTGGGCAGTTGGGTCGTGAGGTTGGGTACTCAGGTTGGGGAGTGGTCAGTTGGGTTGAGGGTTGCTGGGGGCATGGGGGTTATATGTGGAGCCCCCATATATAGCTTGGGTTGAGTTACGCTATTAATCACTGAGCTACACCAAAAGATGAAATCTAGGGTAAGTATCTGGATAAGTAATGCAAATCTAATCCAATTCTCCACCATTGAGCCCAGGGTTGGAGATATTCACAGTGGGTTCCAGGCAGTACAAATCTATCCATTGGAAGGTTAAACTTTCCAGGCAATTACAGTGCATGTGTCCGCATCAGGACTTCCAATGGGTCCTAGAGCACAACAGCAGTGGACGTCTCAACATTCACTGCTGTTGACTTCAGAAGACCTGACCCATTGTTTTCCATTCCTGGTCTCTTTGGAGTGATGTTAAGCAGAATGCTGGGAGCAGAATTGTAGAAGCCCCTCTCTTGTGCAACCCACTTTACACGCTAATCAGTTTCCAATGGACAGGACAGGCAACTGAGGGGCTATCCACCTCAGCAAAAAAATACTAATTTGGGGACATGTAAAGAAGCAGGGTGGATGATAGAACTACATTTTAGAAAGCTCTTTGGAGCAAACATGGAGGTAAAAAGTTTTGGGTGATACAACATTAAGCTAGAATAAATTTTGGTATTGCTAGAGTGAGTTTTGGATGATGCAACAGTAAATTGAAACTGGTTTGTACATAATGATTTTGTGATAATAACGATAGCAAAACTGTCAGTGTTTGCCTCCTCTGAAACTGACAGCAATTTCTGGAGTCTGCACTTGCGCAGTCAGATGTAGAAAGGTAGATATGATTGTCAACAATTCTACACCTGATCAGAGGGTGCACTGTTGAAGTCCCTGCAGCCTGCAATCAATTAGAAATCACTGAACCCATGCAAATTTCTACTTTTACCCTCTTAGTCTCAATGTAAAACCCTTGAAAAACAGTTAAAACCCCATCTTTAATGTTCTAGGGGCACCGTTGACCAGAAATTTAACTGAATCATCCACATACACACTGTGGCTAAAAGAGCAGGTCAGAGGCTGGGTATTTTGCAAGTGACACACCTCCTGGCATACCATCTACAAGGCACAAGTTAGGAATGTGTTGAAATAATCTTAACTTGTCTGAATGAGTGCCACTCCAACAACAATCAAGGAGCTTCACACCACCCAGGACAAAGCAGCCCACTTAATTGGCACACCAACTACTGTTGTAAGATGTTGGGCATAGTTCAATAGGTCTTATTAAGATATTCATAGTCTTAGGTAGTTCAACAGTAAGTATTTATGAACTACTAGAAACTATACACATAGGTTCAGTAAAGGACCAAGCTAGGAGCTGTCTCCATGCTTGCTTCTACACACGGATCTGTCCAACACTACAAAGACCCCTAGGTGTGAGTCATGTGTTCTCTTACATCGCTGTGTGGGTGGTACTGTACTCAGTCCATGTTAACCCTTTATGTACTAGACCCTTATATTACATCTACCACTTTAAACATTCATGACTGATGCAAAGTGGCAGCAGTGTATACCATGTACAAGATGCCTTGCAATTTGTAGACTTATGTCTCTGAAATCTATTTACGGTTCATTTAATACAAGTAATGGTTGGAATGTTTCTACTCTTTAACATCCTTTTAAAGAAATTAGAGATTAATACTGTACTGTGGAGATGTATCATAAAAACTGAATTGCAAAGAGTCCTTGAATTAGTTCTTGGTGTTTAGGTTTCTAAACCCTTTAGTGTTGCAAATTGAGTCAATGTTTCCATTCAACTCATCAAGATTTCAACAGCACCTTCTAAACCGGTGAACTCTACCGCCTAGAATAACAAGAGCAATAGGCGCATAGGAACACCACCACCTCTAAGTTATCCTCCAAATCACACACCATTGGGAATTGGAAATAGTCACTATTCCTTCATCATTGCTGAGTCAAATTCCTGAAATTTCCTCCCTAACAGCACTCTGGATGCATCTACAAAACATGACTGCAATGATTCAAAAAAGAGGCTCACAAAGGCAATTAGGTATGGGCAATAAATGTTGGCAGCAACATTTCATCCCTTGAATGAATAAAAAAAAAATCGCATCTTTAGTGCACTCTGTGAATCCATCCAAATCTGCACCTGATATTGGTTGAATGATCTGAACACGCTTCCATCTGAGTTTGTCTAAACTTCACCATTATACATTCCAATTTAAACTATGTCAAAATTGAAAAAGTCCAACATTTTCCCCTTGACCTTGCTTTGAATTTAATGTGCAGAGCTCTTTCTGATGACTGTTACAGGTTGCAAATGAAGTGAGTTTAAAGATATTTTCTAGTAATGGGAAACCATTAAATTCCAGATCTCATTTAAACTAAAGTTGTAGTGATGTTAATTGTGGCATTTATCTTCCTTTAGCCAATATATTCTCTTCTTCTTAGACTTATCCTTAATAGGAAAAAGTTGCTGTAACACATTGGAAGAACTTTACCAATCCATGCCTTTCAACCAAATAGACTGTTTCAGAAATTAATTAAAGAATTTGTTTTTTCAGTGAAGTTGTCACAGTTGAATGGAAACATTGACTCAATTTGCAACACTAAAGGGTTTAGGAACCGAAACGCCAAGAACTAATTCAAGGACTCTTTGCACTTCAGTTTTTATGTTACATCTCCACAGTAATCTCTCATTTCTTTAAAAGGATGTTAAAGAGTAGAAGCATTCCAACCATTACTTGTATTAAATGAACCATAAATAGATTTCAGAGACATAAGTCTACAAATTGCTAATAGCGAAGTTAACCTTGTGTTGCAAAAAGCTTTTGCAATATTTGTCCTGCTAATTAACCCCCCCTTAATATTTTTTGTTGAAAATATAAGTTGTAGACTGGAATGCCTGCTCAGCGGACTGACCAATTCAGTGCTAGAACTGATTATATTGGAGATCAATGGTTAAATAGATCATGGATGCATTTAAGTTCCTGTAGAGGATAGCAGCCCACCAGTTTAATCAACTATTTTTGTTTGTGATTTAATTCTTTTTTCTCCATTCCAATCCATTTTTTCAATGTCAACAGTGAGGAACTCAATTTTTTTTTCATTCCTGACTGAAATTACTTGCTCAGATGCCTCACTCTCCTCCTACTCCCAATGCAGCCCTGCACCCTTCCTTCACTCTTGCCCATCCATATCTCACTCTAAAGCATTTCACCCAAATTCAGTTTCCATCAGAGTCATTGCCTCCCATAAATCCATTCTTTAAATTGTTTCTTAATTCTTCAGTGCACCTGGCCCAATGCATGTTGGTATCATAATACTCATCAACCTTCTGTAACGTGACTGTGACCATGGCACATTAACCCACCTTGTCCCCCTTGTTCTCACTACAATGTTTTACATGGTCGGCTATTTTATCAGTCTCTGCTGAACTAATTTTGCAGCATTTCTCTCATGTGGTTCTGCTCCTGGATTTCCCAATATAGCAAGTACATCATCTGCAATTCCTGCCCTTCTAGTCCCACATGTCACTCTAAGAATAGTGAATGATTTCTGCATTATAAACTACCATGAGGCATTTGAAGTGGTATCTTCACACCGACCAGAAAATTCTGCCCAATGGCTGGATTTAATGGAGGTGACGGGGGTTTTGCCTGCCAGCTGGAGAGCCAGTGGGAGCTCAATGTTTCCTCTTTTGGGGAAGGCCCATTGGATTAAGTGCCACTCGCACTTAACTGAATGGCAGGGGGACCTTCCCCAGGATCAAGGACCCTGGGGGTGGAAATCCTGCCTGACAAGAGCTGCCGACCAATCAGAGGCCAGCAACTCCAAGGCAGTGCCACTGGGGAGGCATTGGCTGCTACCGGTATGACACCCATCCAGGTGTAGTATTGTCACTGGATCCCGGGCCACAGGTGAGTGATGGTGGGAGGTGGCACTCAGTGGGCCACCTATTTTTGCAGTGCCAGGTCCCTGAACAAGAATCCACCCTCGCACCCCTCTCCCCACCACCCCTCCCATCGGAGCCCACAAGCCATCCTGCAGGGATTTGCTTGTCATTGTTGCTTGTCATGCTCCCTACATGGTGAGTCTCTCCACCTACCACTTGTTAATTGCCTTCTTAAGTGCCTCAAATGGCAGTAGAATAGAATAGCCATCCATGGGCATTCCCTCCACAGACTTAATTGGGGTGGAGTCGGGAAGGTGGTGGGGTCACCACCCTGTCCCCTGATTAAATGCCCCACCACCAAACCTGCCACAGAGGAGGGAATTAAGTTCTGTCCATAGAGTAGGCAAGGACAAAGTGAAAGGCTGTTATCTCTCAGAGCAAAAACACATCTGGTCCAAACAGCATCCCTCTGCCAGAAAACAGGTACAATCAGCAGCTACAGCAGAAGAGAATAGATCTATGTCAATGACAAGGTCATCTTCTGGCTCCCAATAAAACCATGTAGCCAGCCATCACATTAATTACTTCCACAGGAGGTCATCTGGAAGACGTCACAGGTCATGAATTTGACAAAGCAAACAACCTACCTACATTAAGGGGAAGCACCATAGTAAAGCTCATTGACTGGTATCTTGCATCATACAAAGTAAAGCAAAAAACTTTGTGCACTGTACTTAAATTTCATCCAGAGAGTTGACTTTATTATGTCAAATAAGATAGCAGCACTGTAAAGAATATGAAGTGATGGTGGTTGAGGAGGTGAGGGCAGATTTGCAGATGGTGCTTTGAGCTATTTCTTGGTAGTACCTAGATTGAGGATTCCTTAAAGTGGTGCCCAAGAATTTAGCCAAATGTATCGTGGATAAGCACCAGTCAAATCTGTTTGCTGTTCAGCTATAATCTTATGGTCAGTGTCTGTACCCTGCATTCTTCATATAGTGAAGCTGTGCAACATGTTACAGACGAAGATAATCTTGGAAACCTAAGATGGGCATATAAGGTAGAATACCAACTTTCTTGTCTAGATTTGTGAAGTTCTGATTCATGATGTGATTAGTATGCTTATTGTTGATCAAGGAGGTAGCATAGGCATTGTCACTCCTTTATTTGTGACTGCTGTAAGGGAGTCAATGGCCATGCTGAGGAGTTATTCTTCGAACCTCTGCCTTCAAGTAACCCTGGCATAGATGATTAATCGATTAATGCAGAAGGAAAACATCATGTATGCTGCCTGGGAAATAGACATTGGTCTGCATGGTACAGTGTTAGTTGGTTGGTTGATGCCTTTTCTGTTTATATAAATCATTACATTGCGATTGCGCCACATGAAAGTCATCAATTATCCTTTACCTTCAGAAATCCAGTGCTCTGGTAAAATGGCTTCGTCCATCCTTAATGCTATTTCTGATTATTGCAAAAAAGAATGTGCATGCCCTCCTGAATAAAAGATGCCACCTATTTAGTCTGACTTTGGACAGAAAATTGACTGCTATTGCAGATGGCTGTTGAGCTAGCCTGGAAGCAGCTCACTGGCAGTGCTATGTTTATGCTCAAGGTTTACTGAATCTTATTGAAGTTTGATGGTGGTTTCTTAGTTAATGCCAGGTGGATGTGCCAAAAATGCATTATTCAGGAAATGGTTAGGTGTGCTTAATTTCAATGTACACAAAGGAACTTCTTAAACTAGTTGGTTTCATAAAGTAACCTATTTCCTTAATGTAGGTGAGTACTGCATTGTGACGTGTGTAAATATTCTGTTATGCGATGGTCAGCATGTAAAACTAAAGCATCTGCAGAATTTTAATGCTTCTAAAGTGAAATTGAAATGTTCACTTTGCCTATATATCCTTTGCTTTGACGTATAATCATTAATGCGCACAAATCTAATTTCTACTCTTAATTAATTAATGTAAATTTATCAAGTAGAATCTGCAAGTTTCATGCAAGCTAGTGTGCATTCAATAAGAAAAGTACTTAAAGCAATTTTTCAGCTTTGTTTCAATTCAGATAACATTAACAGATATAAATAATATCAGAGAACAAACATGATTGCTAGAGTGAATCAGTTCCTAGTGCCACATGGGGGCAGCATGATAATCTTAATGGCTGCTGGAGACAAGAATTTTCTTCATATATCTTTCACGAGATGTACTTTCTAGGTTATTTGTTGCAAGTGGAGTATGTACCTCCCAGTTAATTACAGTTCAAGTATTGAGAAAAAGCCTGTAAGCACTTTCTGCCTATTAAAAAGGGAGAGGATGAGCAAGTTGCAATTAGCTTTGTCAAAGTATTTTTTTGCCAGTTAAGCAACACAAATATGTTCCAGAAAAAAAGGGAGAATAAAGGAAAGCCTTGCAAAGACTAACAAAAAAAGCTAGGTTATGCTGCAGTCTTTTCAAAAATAATGGAAGGTGGTAATCTTAGAGCATTTTATGGCAACAATAAAACTAAACGGTACGACTGAGAACATTTCAAGATGACAGCATGCCTACTCTGCCACCAGCCTGTCAATTAGCACACTTGTTGGTGCCGGACAAGCAGCTGGGGTAGACTGCACCACCTGAAACCCAGCCCCAGTAGTCTACTGCAAGGACTTCAACAGTCACAACTCTGAAACTGCCCACCATAGTCATCTCAAGCCCCCTTCAGTGAAAGTTCAGCAGCCTTCCACCTCCCAAGTGGCAGCCACTGGGATCACCAGAATAGGTAATCATGAACATAAAACAAACAAAGCACGAAGGCGTTGCACAAGAGTAATTGTTGATAGTCATCAGTTATGCAATATTTTGTCAAATTATGAATGAATACCCCAAGGATCTGTTTTTGGCCTTCTTTATTAAATTCATCATATGATGGTCTGTGCTAAAATCCATCAAAGACGTAGGGCGGAATTTTATGACCCTGTCACGGCAGGAGCAGGGCAGTAAAATGAGGCGAGCTGTTCAAAAGACCATTGACTTTGGTTGGATCGTAAAACCTCACTGCGTAAAATTTTGTCCATAGTGTGTATTTGATGGCACCCAGCTCTATCACCTCTCTCGACCCGTCCACTGCCTCTGCACTGTCAGATTGCTTCTCTGGTGTCCAGTTTTAAGTGACCTACAACTTCATCCAGTTAAACATTGGGGAGACCACAGCCATTGTCTTCACTCCTGCCACAAACACTGTATACTTACTATTGATTCCTTGACCACTGTCTCAGGTTACACCACACTGTTGGTAATGGGATTGCCCTATTCAACCCCTGAGCTGGGCCTCCCCTCCATCATAAAGCCAATCTACTTCCATTTTTGGAGGATTGCCTATCTCCATGCACTCTGTCTCGGTCCACATACTGCTGAAACTCTCATTCATGACTTTGTCACCTCCAGACTCGAATAGTCTCCTGGCAGGCATCCCATCTGACATTCTCTGCAAACTTTATTTCATCCAAAGCTCCGCTGCCCATATCCAGTCTCACCTCTAGCCCTGCTCATCCATCACTCTTGTCTTCGCTGGTGCACATTGGTTCCCAGTCCCTTGGTGTCTTGTATTTAAAAGTCTCATTCTTATGTTTAAATCCTTCCATGGTCTTGCTTTCAAAATTAAGCAAGTAAATAGTGAAAGATAGTTTTCACTGGTTGTTGACTCGGTAATAAGGGAGTTGAATTCAGAACTGGTGCTTGAAGAAAGAAGAGGAAAGTTAGAAGAATTTTTTTCCACACAGCTGGTTACTACAACATAGAATGTTTTATCAGAAATGACTGTTGAAATTGAGCCGATAACATTATTTAAAAGAGAATTGGTTAAGTATTTGAAAAGGAAGAATATAGAAAGAAACAGAGGGGGCATGGAATTCGATAGCTCCAGTAAAAGATCTTGAATTAACACATGAATGGATGGGTTTAATAGCCTTTTCCTGCACTATAAGTTCTATAATTCTATGATTTAATGATGCTATGAGCTAGCTAATCTTGTACTGAAACCCTGACAGCTTAAACTGCATCAAGAAATACATGAAAGACAGCAACCAAGGATAGATGAGTCAACATTATATGTATGAATATGGGAAAGCCTGGATCAAGAGGATGTCCATCAGCTAAAAAAGCTTGTCCTTTCCACAGCCCATACATTTCACCATAGGACCAATAGTGTATCACAGAAATTTAAGTGGAAAAGTTAGTCAAGGCCTATTTTCAGGTGCAGGAGTCTCACAACGAGTGAATACCCCATGTCCGGTTCCACTGAATCAGGTAGAACTGGAGGAGGGTCAGGTGTGCCTGCATCATTTATGTCCTCTGAGGATGCTCCACAGTGAAAGGGGCCTTTGCATCTGCATCTCAAGTTCAGGATGACAGTATGTTCCTGCCTTATTCCCCTTCTCAACTCCCATCAGACCCTCATTCTGCGCTCTGGCATGAAGTGCAAGCTGCAGACAATATATGAATATATGACCTCTTGTTTTCTACTTCACAGCTAACCCACCCACCCCCACCCCCCCCCCCCCCCCCCCCCCGCCTCCCCCCCAACCCCAGCTGACCACCCAACTCCCCTCACCCTAAGCTTCCCCTCTGCATTTCTGCTTTCAGAGATCCAGGAACAGCTGTCTGGCCAGTCACTGCAGTGTCCTGTAGAGGGACAACAGATATAACTGACTTCTGATGAGAAAACACCGTCACGTGATTTGAAAATCACAGCCACCAACTCAAATACTGGCACTGTATGCACCTTAGGGAGCAGTATAGAGTCAGGATCTTCACATGGTGAACCACTGGGCATGAGTGGGCCACAGCCAGGTCAGAGTTAAAGGTATATGGCCACTCCACCTTCCTTACAAATGCACAACTATTCATAATCCTGAATCACCCTAAATTATCCTCACTCCCACATTCCATTTGGTCTCAACATATAAACCTCCTATGTCAAATGCATTGCATCTTAAATCTTTCTAGCTTTCTCATTGCAGGTACTCAGGAGCAAGATCCACAATGTCTTCCAGAGGAAATGGAAGATCCTCCTTGCCTCCTCTAGCTGTTCCTCCTCACACCCACCCCCCATCCCAACAATACGCAACAGAGGATGAGGTGGAGGATGAATGCACTGTGTCATTGGGGATTGTGGTCAGACCCCCCATCTCAGAGACTGGCACCATGTGTGGCTTAGAGGCTAGTTTAAAAGAGGGACCCTCACAATGGGCACAAAGCGAGCAGCAGCCATGCAGGGTGGAAGAGACATAAAGGTGCCATCTTTCAAGGCAGGGAGAAAAATCACATACTAATTCTGTTGTGGAGGAGTCTCCTTGGCTTGGAAACAACTGTGCTAAACTTAAATAAGGGTAATTACAATGGAGTGAGGGCAGAGCTGGCTGGAGTGGACAGGAAAGCAGTTTAGCAGAAAAGATGATTGATGATTAATGGCAGATGTTTAAGGAAATAGTTCATGACTCTCAACAAAGATATATCCCAGTGAGGAAGAAGAATTCAAGGAAGGGATAAACCAACCATGGTTAACCAAGGAAGTTAAGGACAGTATCAAATTGAAAGAAAAAACATACAATGTGGCAAAGATTAGTGGTAAGCCAGAGGATTGGGAAAGTTTTAAAAACAAACAAAAGATGAACAAAAATAATAATGAAGAAGGAGAAAATAAACTTTGAGGGTAAACTAGCAAGTAATATAAAAACTGATAGTAAGAGCTTCTTTAAATACATAAAAAGGAAGAGAGAGGCCAAAGAGAATGAGGCTGGGGAAATAATAATGGGAAACCAGGAAATGGCAGAGGAGTTGAATAAATACTTTGCTTCAGTCTTCATGGTAGAAGACACTATTGGCATTCCAAAAATAGTAAATAATCAAGGGGCAAAAGGGGTGGGGGAGGAAATAAATACAATAACTATCACTAGAGAAAAAGTACTAGGGAAACTAATGGGGCTAAAGGCCGATATGTCCCTTGACCTGATGGATTGCATCCTAGGATATTAAAGGAAGTAGCTACAGAGATAATGGATGCACTGGTAGTAATATTCCAAGAATCCTTAGATTCTGGAAAAGTCCCAAAGGATTGGAGAACAGCCAATATAACACCCTTATTCAAAAAGGGAGGGAGACAAAAAACAGGTAGCTATAGGCCAATTAGCTTAACATCTTTGGGAAAATGTTGGAGTCTATTATAAAGGATGCAATAACAGAGCTATTTAGAAATACATAATCTAATCAAGCAGAGTCAGCATAGTTTCATGAAGGGGAAATCATGCCTAACAAATTTATTAGAATTCTTTGAGGAGGTAACAAGCAGGATAGATAAAGGGGAACCAGTAGCTGTAATATATTTGGATTTTCAAAACGAGTTCGGTAAGGTACCGCACATAAGGTTACTTAATAAGATAAACGCCCATGGTGTTGGGGGTAGTATATCAGCATTGGCTAAATAATAGGAGACAGAGAGTTGGGATAAGGGGGACATTTTCAGGATGGCAGCCTGTAACTAGTGGAGTGCCACAGGGATCAGTGCTGGGGCCTCAATTATTTACAATATATATTAATGACTTAGATGAGGGAAGTGAATGTACTATCACCAAGTTTGCGGTTGACAGAAAAATAGGTGGGAAGGCGAGTGGTGAGGATGACACAAGGAGTCTACAGAAGGATACCGACAGGTTAAGCGAATGGGCAAAGACTTGGCAGATGTAATGTAATGTGGGGAAATGTGAGGTTATGCACTTTGGCGGGAAGAATAGAGCAGCTGAATATTATTTAAATGGAGAAAGACTGCAGAAGGTTCTACCACAGAGGGATTTGGGAGTCCTTGTGCATGAATCCCAAAAAGCTAACATACAAGTTCAACAGGTAATAGGGAAGGCAAATGGAATGTTGTCTTTTAGTTCAAAGGGAATAGAGTATAAAAATAGGGAAGCCTTGTCACAACTATACAAGGCACTTGTTAGATCACACCTAGAGTACTGTGAACAATTTTGGTCCCCTTATCTAAGAAAAGATATACTGGCATTGGAGGCAGTCCAGAGAAGGTAGGTTCACTAGATTGATCCCGGGGATGGACGGATTTTCTTATGAGCAGAGGTTGAGTACGTTGGGCCTGTACTCATTGGAGTTTAGAAGAATGAGAAGCAACCCTATTGAAACATATAAGATTCTTAGGGGGCTTGACACGGTAGATGCTGAGAGGTTGGTTCCCCTTGTGGGAGAGTCCAGGACCAGGGGGCATAATCTCAGATTAAGGGGGCACCCATTTAAAACAGAGATTAGAGGGAATTTCTTCTCTCAGAGGGTAGTCAATTTGTGGAATTCTTTACTACAGAGGGCTGTAGAGGCTGGGTTGTTAAGTATATTCAAGACTGAGATAGACAGGTTTTTAATCAGTAGGAGAACCAAGAGTTATGGGGAAAAGGCAAGAAAATGGAGTTGAGGATTATCAGATCAGCCATGATCTCACTGAATGGCGGAGTAGTCTCAATGGGCTGAACGGCCTACTTCTGCCCCTACATCTTATGGTCAGCTCTAGATTACGCAAGATAATCATTCCTAACATCACTGTGGGTGTGCCTACACCGCATGGACTGTGGTGGTTCAAGAAGGATGCTTATCACCACCTTCTCAAGGGCAATTAGGGATGGACAACAAATGCTGGCTAGCCAGCGCCGCCCATATCCCATGCTGCAGCTGGTAGTGCTCTGCTGCCCTCATCTCCTCTTCCATTTTCTCATGCACAGTAAGGGGGCCCCTCCAGCAAGATTCCCATGACCAAGCCCTCTTTTTGGATGAAGTTCCAGGTGGATTCTGGAGAAATGTTAAACTGTTTTTGAAATCTTGGCAAAGTGTACTGGAACGTCTCCCAATGTGTCTCAAAAGTCATACAAACGTACAAAATAGGAGCTGAACTAGGCCATTCGGCCTCTCGAGCCTGCTCCACAATTCAACAAGGTCATGGCTGATCTGTTTGTGTCTCAAATTCCACATTCCCATCTACCCCCCTGATAACCTTTGATTCTATTGCCTTACCAGAATCTATCCACCTCCATCTTAAAAAAATATTTAATGACCCCACCTCTAACACCTTCTGAGGCAGAGAGTTCCAAAGTCCTTTTCAAATGCAGTGTATTCACTCAATTTCAATCAGCAAGTGAACTTTGAAAGCTGATCATGGTTTCAAGTAGTACTCATAATCCTTGGTAATGACTTTTTACTCCAATTCAGCTGGTCACTTTTAGGAGAGGTCATTATCTAAAAAAATGGTATGCAGCCTCTTTATAATGAATGCTAAAAACCAATTTAATTGACCTTGGCCCCTTAATGATCCACTGCACATTCCAAGAGCTGGCTTCAAGTCCTTTACCAAAATGTTGATGTCCTTTCTCCTGCTGTTTCCTAGAAAGTGGAGAAGCATGACATGTACTTTTTAAAAGAGAAGTTCTCAGAGATTTTCCAGAATAAATGTTGTTCGAGTGTTGGTGAAGTCTTAACAAAATGAGAAAGTCTCCCTGATGTGTTTCAGAATCCTCTTCACGGTTACAACAGCAAGTGAACATGAATGGTGAGTATTCCTTAAGTAATGCTTGAAATCAACATCAAAACTATTTACTCTCAAAACGTTGGTTGCTGTCAGGAGAGGGCATTAGTTGAAGTGTTAGCTATCAAAATGCCGCACAGCTTCTTTAATGAGTGCTAGCAAGTATTTGAAATGTCAATCAGCTGTTAAGGAGCATCCAGGCAGCTGTTCTTAGGGCTGGCTTACCAAGGTGGCATCTTGGGCTAAAACATCATGGCAGCTTAGGATCTCATCTTGGTCATCTTAGTAGCTCTGAAGGATGGAAAATATTCAATGAAGATCACCCTCTGTATCTTCTGGCTTACTATAAACAACACAATGTGGAATTGAACACCATACAAACATAGGAACAGAAGTAGACCTTCAGCCCCTTGAGACTGCTCTACCATTCAATTATGTCATGCTGATCTATACCTCAACTCTATGTACACACCTTTGATCCATAAACTTTGATATCCTTACCAAATAAAATTCTGTTAATCACAGTCTTGAAAAATTCAATTCAGCCAGTATTTACAATTTTTTGGACATGAGAGTTCAAGATTTTCATGTGTGAAAAGTGCTTCTTCATTTCACTCCAGGGTAGACTAGCTCTAATTACCACCATCATCCCAATTTTGTTACGTTACTCAGTCTCTTAAGTAGACATTCACTTCTCCTGGAACTAATCTCAAATGTTTTGCAGCTGCCAAGGGTTTTACTTCTATTATTTTTTCTTTCTCAATATACCACCCATAATGAGAGTTTCCCCTAGGGATTCTCCCTCCAGCCTCAGCTAGGTGAACCCTCCAGCCTTGCTTAAATTCCTCATAAACTAGGTTTTCAAACTGGGCATGAGTTCCCACCCACATTCTGCACAGTGAACAATAGTCAGTATTTTCTCTGCTTAAGGTGCAAGCCTGGATAACATCTATCTCTTTTTGCTTTACATTTCCCAGTCGTCTGCAGATCAAAAACTGCAACTGTCTTCTATCTGTTATATTTCTGGGTTTATAGGGAAGTCTGTAACCCAATCTCAAAATGGCCTCCTTAATCCCCTTCTTCCTGGCAATGGGAAACACATTAGCTTCATATCCAAGTAAAAAGGTTAAGCAGCCGTCTCCGATCACCATTGCCTTTTATATTAGAAGCAAAAGGAAAGGGGCCAGCACAACAGTTTATACAATCTGATATTGACAATGCCTTTCTGGGTCTTAGGTGGCTTAGGGTCTTCTCAGTGTGGACTTAGAAACAGCTGTCAATGTCCTCAGGTGCTAACATCCAGCACTTCCATCTCAATAAAGTAATCTGACTGTCCCAATGATTTATAACAATTAAAATTCCCATTGTCAGGCATAGGTCACATGACCTCTTCACTTAACCTATGTTTAAAGATACAGTCCCAAACCCATGATAACTTTATAAACCAAAGGATATAGTTCTAAAACATAATAATCAAATAAACTTCACAGTTGCAACAGTAAACCTGAGACTCCTCAGGCATTGCTCTGGATTAGATGGAAGTATAAGAAGTGCTCTTAGAAAATCCATAGCTGATAGGGCCTTCTCTGGAAAGCCCTCTACCTTCTCCATTTTCACACAGCTTCCCTCTCTGCAGTGTCTGCTGCATTTGTTGGTTGTTTGACAGATCTAGAGGCACTGCAATGACAGCCTCTATATCTTTTGCAGACTACAGCTGACAAAATTCTCTAGCCTCTCCGAATGGATGCACAAAACAAGGCATGGTACTTCCACCAACTTTGCAAAGGAGCAGAAGTAAGTCAAAAGCATCTCATCTGCAAGTTGGTTGTCTAGTCTTTTAAATAGCGCTGATGGAGGGGAGCGGTGTCATTTGTGCAGCTAAATGCATGTTCAGCTGAGTGCTTAGTACTGTACAGGCTTTCAGTGGACCTGTGCAGTCAAAGATTTAGGAAAGTACATCAGATCAGCTGGAACAGTCGATTTACATAACTGTCCAACATCTCCTTACACTCCTTGTGGACACATATCACAACTGAGCTACTCCCCCTTGCATGGGGTGCACAGGATCTGCACTAAAGTGGCCGCAAATACAGCCCGTGCCATTTTCATCTTGTTGGAGCTTCTGTTGTGCTGGCAGCAATGATGCGAGAGCCCAACTTGAGGGCCCTGTGCCTGTTTTCATACTTTAACAAAAGTGATGCCCGTTGTCTCCCCAACGAGTAACAGTATGATGCGTGATGTAGGATGACCTGCAAACCACAGGCAGGGGAGCGAGTGTTCTTCTCATCAGAAAATTTAATGCCATAGAAATCAACAAATGAATTGAGTTTAGTCTTAAATTGAGATTTTTTTCTTAGACTTGCCCTTTTAGCCTGTGTTACACATGTTCGTGCTGATTTAACGTGACAGAGACTTTTAAGAAAGAAAGAGACTCAGACATATAAGAATATAAATGGCAAAAATGTTAAGGATGAATGATTGGGCATCTTCTGAATGTGCTCATTTGGTCTGTGACATTTAGAGTCCAAGCCTGTTTCCCATAATGTCTGAGGAAATACTATGATTAGCCTTCTAGTAGGAGCAGGGATGGCCCATCTGCCAAGGTTATCCACAGGCAATTATTCTTATCAGAGCTGGAGCAGGTTGACTTTAAATCTCAAGTAAACAGATAGACACAGAAGCTGTGCTTCTGTCTCAAATGATAAGCCACTGCAAAGCTTCAAATAAATAATTCCCACTAACCTTCAGAGGCCAGCCTTAATGTAGGTTAGTGACTACTAACTTGAGAATCCAATGAGATTGAAAGTTACTACCCTATGTTGGTTCTTTTCAACCCAGGAGCATAAAGACTATTGATCCCTGAAGCCATCTTTTTTTAAAATTGAGTGTGAAGAGATTCAATTAATAATTTAATAATTTTGGATTGCAAGAAATACTGTAAGCAAAGAATCTTTACTGACACCCCCAAAAGGAAACAGGGGACAATATAATGGAGCATTTACTAGAAATATAATTATTATTTTTGTTCAGCTGGGTGCTTGACATGCATGGAAACTCATTATCATGGTTAGGGATCTCCAAACCAAGCTACAGAGAAATCCACACTGGCAGATTGACATTAAGAGCACACACTCTCCCCATTGAAAAAGGTACCCCACTTACTGAAGTTCATGGAGCAATGGTGAAAGTTTACAAGAACCAAGGCTTAGGGACCTCCCAGGAAATCAACAGGTACACAATCAATCATTATAGTATTAGAATTGACAAAAAGTCTGCGTCCTGAAACATTAACTCTGTCTCTCCACGGATGCTGCTCGACCTACTGAGCATTCCTAGCATTTCTGTTTTTTTTCAGATTTCCAGCACCTGCAGTATTTTGCTGTTGCTGGGGAAGCGATGACTTTGTGGTGTTGTCACTGGACTAGTAATCCAGAGACATAGGGTAATGGTCTGGGGACCCGAGCACGAATTCTGCCATGGTAGATGGTGGAATTTGAATTCAATAAAAATCTGGAATTAAACGTCAAATAATGACCTTGAAACCATTGTTGATTGTTGAAAAAACACATCTGGTTCACTAATGTTCCTTAGGGAAGGCAATCTGCCGTCCTTACCTGGTCTGGCCTACATGTGACTCCAGACCCACAGCAATGTGGTTGACTCTTAAATGCCCTCTGAACCAGGGCAATTAGGGATGGGCAATAAATGCTGTCCTAGCCAGCGATACCCACGTCCCATGAATGAATAAAAAAAATACATTGTAGTGTGGCCCTTCACGAGTACTGCTAGGTGGATCATATCTTGTGCTCCTCAATTCACTAAATAGTGGAGAATATTCTGGTACCTGATGTTAGCTGTAAGGGTGAGAACCAGGCACTTCTTGACTTTTTGGGAAAGTATTTGAGATCTTTGGAAAAGGAGGTCCTGAGTACCTTGTAGGTTGTGTGAATGGCCTAGCCTGGCCATGTACCCAAACTGTAATAAACACCTTTAGGCAACTGTAGTACTTAGGTGAGGATGTGTCTTTCTGCAATTTCTGGAGTTCATGAAATGGCTTGTAGATCACCAATCTTAGGTATGTAAAGTGCTCCATGCATTCCAGTTTCACCAGCAATCTCTGCATTAGGCTGATGTAGAAGGAAGTCACTATGTGATTGGACTTTGGTTTACTTCCGGTTGATTCAAGATCTTGGCTTCCCACATGAAGGTTTCCTCAGGTGAGACTATGGACTTGTGGAGCAGTTTGTATATCTGGGATCAAAGATCAAAAAATCATTTCAAAGCACTCCAGAAATTACTAGGGCATGGAATGCAATCTTGTGTGAAGTTAAGTGGAAGTATCGCTGCCTTCAGCGACAGAATTAGCAGTGTAAAATCTGAAGAGAATCACTGGGGAAGCAATTTTCAGCCTAGCCGTTCAACAAAAGAAGTTGTGCAGTCAGATTGTGTACCAGGCCAGAATCCTGTCGACTGCAATTTTTGCGCAGGCCTCTGGACAAGTGGCTAAGCCATCAGAATTCTTCTCTAAATATGCAGGAATTCAATGACATCATTGGGCTTAGACTGCAATTTTAAATCATGCCTGGGAAGGGGCCATGGCTTTCCACAGGGCTGAAAGAAGAGTCAAAATTTTCCAAAGATGAAGAGGCCCAAATAGTTGAGTGAGGTTAAGTGGAGCAGGCACGATTAGTTTGGGCATCCCTTTCTCCTCACCCTCACCCCCACTGCTTTCTTATCAGGAGACCCTCCTAGAAAACCCACTTCATCACAGAACCCATGTGCCAGCAGGCGGCAGCAAGTGGGTCGTTGATGTGAGGAGGTAAAATAGCCCGGGTTTGAATTCTACAGTGACGGATGAGTTTGCAAGTCACTGTGCCATCCATCTGCACGGAATTAAAACCAGGGCCACTGTCCCCGAAATATGTGTGAAGAAGAGCAGATTTTAATGGCTGATAATAAATAACAGCCAACTGATTAAATTTTCTAAAAATTTGGCAAATACCTTCACCACCTTCATCTTATATTAAATTAATTATGTTAATGATTCCATGTTGTTTCTAACTAAATAAATGGGCTGATATCCCTGTGCAAGCAATGTTTGAAAGTATTTCATCAAGAGTAATTTCTACTCGAACATAAAAAATGCTCGTGTCGCTTGATGAGGTAAGTTTAATAGAACCACTATGAGATTCTTTCGTGTTGCCAACAAAACAAAAGACAATACCCTGGAGAAATAAACCCCATAGCAGAAGATCACCTTGCTCAACTATACAGTTGGTCAGCATGGAGTTAATTTTTACTTTCTAACTTATAATTGTTTTTTCCCTAGGAAACTCTGAACCGACATCCTGTCATTCCTCACATTATAGGGCACAGGGAAAAAAAAGCTTTCTTTGTGAAAATGGTTGGAGTGGGCCACCTGCTGGGGGAAGTGATTTTTCACACAGAGAGGAAACTGGTCTTAAATTAAGCAAAGGTCAAGAACTTGTGATAGGTAAAGGGAAGATATGTTCTAAATTCACAGAGAAAGATCAGACCATTGTTGACCACAGAACTTAAAGCTTTCTTTGGAACTATGCAGTGAGAACACACAATTATTATAATTTGCCACAGGCACCTGCAATGAAGAAACATTAGCATCATGCCAACATTATACAGTGACAATCTTAGGCTCACCATGGTCAGTTATTAATGTGTATCTTACCCCTATCAATTTGTTACACTATTTACTCTTTTTCTTCCTCGCTGAGCAGATTCTTTAACACAGATTCTAGAGCTAAGCTGCCCCGGCCAGCTTGCTGGCTGATTTTAGTTTCAAACTCTGCAGAACTAAAAAGCTGATTTTAACTGCCGGCAAAAAGCCAGCAATCCTGTGCGGGAAAGCGAGTCAGCAGATTTTAACTGCTGGGCCTCAGTTGAAAGCTGCCAAAGAATTGCTTGATCATTTCCAGCGGAAAACAACAGCTGGCCCGAGGGGAAGGATGAAGGCCGGGCTATTGGTAAATCCAGGAGGCAGGTGTTGCGAGGGTGTTGCAGTTGGTGGAGGAGAGAATGGGTAACAGAAACCTGGATATCTTAGTGGGGTTAGGGCCTCAGGAAAGCTTCATATGGCCAGGAACAAGTAAAATTTCAGGGTTACATCATGCCTCATCTGTTGGCAAATCCAGTGGTGTTAAAATTGCAGATCGGTGTTTGGAGATGCTCAAGTGTGGCATTGGCAGATGATTGGCGGAGAATTGCCACTCATCTTCTCAGCCAATGAGAATGATGAGAAGACAAACGAGAAATCCACTCATTCTCCAATGGTTTCTTTCAACATTGGGTTGAAGCTACAGATTTAAAAGCTATCAATCTACAAAGAAACTTCAGCATGTGCTTGGCCCGTAATGGACCTGAGGATGTACCTATATACAATAAGTAAAGCCTGTGCCGTGAAAAGATCTGACCAATTACACACACTGGCAACTTTGTAGCCTAATAATACAAAGCAGTATAACAGGTAACCTGTTATAAAATACTACTGTGTTCTTATAAAATAGGGGACTCTCCACTACTAATTTAAAACAAATTGTGTTGGAGACGTTGTTGGAACCTTTTCCAGTGCTTTATCAATTTGCAATTACAATCCAACTGGAAATGCCCTAAACACCAACAAATTGTATTTAAATAGCACCTTTGTTATGATCCTAGTTAATGTTAATACTGGACAAGTCAGATCCTAGAGTGAAACCTGACTTGGTAGATCCTAACTTTGTTTTTTTAAGAAACCATGGAGATCAGTTACTGAACACATTCACAGAGTCTGCCAGTGTACTTTTAACACAAAGAATAAAACATTTATTAAACAAGAAGAACTATATTCCACTAGACAAAGAGGTTGGAAAGATTTCAATACAGATCTAGAAAATTCAAACTCACACTATTTATTTTATCCCAGCAACTTTTACAGACACAAAACCCTGGTGAAGATTTACCACTATCTCAACACCAAGGCTTCTTGCTTGGGTTAGTTCAGTTTCAAGCAGTTTTCTCCTGGCAGACTTCTGAGCATTCACTGGATGTTTTTCTTCAGCTGGTATCTCTCCCTGAGACACCCAAAACCCATAATATAAACTCACTATTATTTCAACTTCTGAGCAAACACGAGTTCCCTAAACTCAGTTCCCCAGCAGGCGTGCAGAATTTCTTATTAGAGACATTAAAATTTTTGCCATCTTCTCTGGTAAGCACACACTAATTCACAGCCTTTCTGGGCTTCCCTGTTTCTCTGTTTGTCTCTGAACCTCTGAAACTAGGCAGCAGCACAGTTTTTTTTAAATGTATGTTTTAATAATGTCATTAAACTACTAACCCCTTGGTAACCCATCTCTTCACTTCAAGAGTTATAAAAACTCACTAAAAATGCTTATAATTACAAACAGGGCCCCAGGCTGAATTCCCAGCACTCAGCTCACAAAAAAACAATAAATGAAACTAACAACCAGGTTTCACCTTTCTTAATACACAAAATACAAATATAAATTAAACTTAAAGCTATACATTGTTCCTAACACCTTCAACTTAGCTAAATGTACCAAGGTGCTTCACAGGGCTGTTGCCAAATAAAATCTGACACCAGACTACATAAGTGAATGTTAAAGTACAATGTGGCAAAGTATTGAGTCAAGTTCAAACTTGGAAAAGTTGCACTTCACTTTGAGACCAGACTTCTGTTCTTAACTTGACAAATGGACTTCTCACTCAACCAGATTATTGCTTGAACTTTAGCACTTTTGAAGAACAAAATATGTCTTTGGGGTCATTGGAGAGGTCTAAACTACATAACATAACGTAGCTATAGACAAATATTCCCCTATGTACATTTATGAATATCATCTCAGTCTGTTCCATGATTCATCTGGACATGTAAATCCTAAGTAAACATAAATGTTGTTGCACTATGACTCATCAAAATATATGTAATTATGAGCACCCATGACCCAAAGTGTACTACAAATTACTTAGCTATATATACACCTTACAGATAATAGTAACTACTTTCAGAAAGTGAGAAAAGGAACTGCTAGAATAGCCCAAAAAGAGTGGAAGTAGTTTAAAGGTTAAACTAGCTCTTTTTTTTGGGCATATCTGGCCAATCATTGTGAAAACAATACTAGGCCAGTTTTCCAAATGTGTGCTCCCAACCCTGCCGTTTGGACGCATAGAGCTGAATATTGTGAAGAGGGCGGAAGTCCTGCAGCTGGGACTGAAAGCAAGAGGCAACCCACCTTTGGTGGTAGGAGGGATGCAGGGCAGCATCTTGTCAGTGGCAGTCAATTATGTGGCAACGGCCAAGGTTGCCATCCAATGAAGGATGGCGGCCCAATCAGTGCCACTGTTAGTGGTGGCCAGTGCTGATGCTGCAGCTCCAGGGAGATGGTGCCTCAATGGTAGGCTGACCTCAGAAGAGTAAACATTGTTGGAAGAAATCAGTGGGTGGGAGGGGGAGGGGTGCTCTTGTGTAAGCATTGAGGCTTAAGTGTGGGGATGCCCACTGCTGCTGGAGAGCTGCTCCCTGGGCCATGGAATGCCCATAAAGGAGCGCATTCCTCCCTAGAGCTTGCTGGGAAGCTGCCAGCTTTCATTTGCCAGCCCCCTCCATGGTGGTGGATTCTTCAGACATGGACAAAATGCCTACAGAGGTGGGAAATGGTACTTAATTGGTCAGCTATGTTGTTAAATTAGTCCCCAGCAGATGGCCTATCTGCCAACTTTCCCACTAGTGACAATGTGACACTGTTGCTGGGGGATATCAAAATCCCTCCAGGCCTTTCCCCCCTCCCCCTACTTTTTTGCCAGCCCTCCTGCCTCCCAGTCCATCCCCAAAAGACCTGAAAAAACTAGCCCATACATTGGGAATTTGGCAATGCAGAGTTCAAGATTTTTCATGAGTGAGAGATCAAGAGGACCATTTGCGATTTCATGATATAGCCTCCTATTAACAGTGGCCTGTGCTGGAGAAACATATTCAAAGAACTGTTCCTTCAGTGCTTTCTCAATCAAACATTAGATTTAGAAAATCTTGTTTTACTATTTGTCAAGTTTGACCATTCCCCCCAACCCCCATCCCAATACTGATGGCACTTATATAGAACCAGATGTTTCAATTATTTGTAATTTCAATTCTGTGCTCACAAGATAAGCTCCAAAATCGACACTCTCTTCAAAAATATCCTGTCCATGGGCCTTTTCTTCCTTGTTATAACTTATTTAGTTGGCCTTTGTTTCCTATGCATCATGGTGGTAATAGCTTCCTGTTTTCTTCCTGTCTCTCAGCAGCTCTCTTGCTTTAAGAAGCGTGTCTGCTGAAGGAAAACAGCCATGGACAAAGTGACAACATCAGGAAAACAATGAATAAAGAGTTGTAGTAATATAGGGACTTGGTCATTTTAACTCTTCCATTAACAGTTACATTTATTGAAGTTGAAACAAAATGTTTCCTTGACAGCATGAATCAATAATTCAGTGTGGCTTCAGATCATCCCAGTTTTGATAGAAAACTATGTCATCTATGCTGCATTTTAGTGCGTGAAACATTAAAGGGAACTGTCTTCTGAGGAAAAGTCATTTGGAAAACCTTATTTTCTTTCAAAAAAGGTAAAACCAAAAGCCCTGAACATTTTTTTGCTATGGTGATATCACAGGGGTAATTTTCCAAGTCGGTACAATTGGTTGGGAGTTGCACACACTGGAACTGCACGTATTGGGAAGTCGTGGGCAGAGCATTTACTATATCCTGCTGGCAGGGCTAACACTGACAATCAGCTCTCATGTGCAAGTGATGTGATGAAGTATTTTAACATGGCGTGCTTATAAACAAGTGAGAGAAAAAAAAGGACAAACGCTTTATTATGAAAAGGAGCCGCTTTAAAGACAAGAATTTGCAACAATGCAGCATATAACTTAGACAGTAAATTATAATGGCAAACCTTCTTTTCTCAGATTTTGGATACTATTCCAATGATCAGTTTTCAGTCTCATGCATTTATTCATTGGTATTGAGCAGCAGCACACCATTGATGATAATCTAATTGATTTTATGAATGCTGAAGCAAAGGAACAGAGTCAATTTTATTCCTTGCTTGCAACAATGAAGATGGAAAGTACGTACAGCAAATTGTGAAAATAAATGCCTAAAAAAATATATGCAGGCACACATTTTAACAGAACATCAATGCTTTATTATCATCCTATCTGCTAAATTGTTTGAGTTGAACATAAAATGTAGATCACAGGAAGCATTACTGACAGAATAAATCAGAGCATGAAGCATGTGAGTTGTGAAAGAGTGAACATACTTCTTGTGGAACAACAGTACTTGAGAGCAGTAAAACGCAATTCAGCTGTGGTATGCTTTCAGCTACTTAAATTTAAATAAATAATATACTTTACTTCCTTTGCCCAACGTTACAGTTAGAATTTGATCCTTGTTGTATCTATTTTCTGGCCAGAGAAAGGAAACAAAATTTAAGGGCACAATGTCCTATGCTTGACTTGTGTAAGTGAGGGACCTCATGCCCAGTTTAGACTCCTTTGCAGAAATTGGGGTTTGGATTGTGTGGGGCAGGTGCTGGGCCTGCTTGGCAAGGTTTCTTCAATGGCCACTGTGCCCTAAACAGCAGCCATTACTAACAGGTAAGTTTACTATTATTATTTTTAATTTTATAAGTGTTATTGTGGAGCCAGGAGAAGCAGGAGTGGTTCCCTTACTCCACAACTGCTACAATTGGCCACTCTGCTTGTAGCTACAGCCCCTTTCCTCGGGCAGACTTTCACTGAGGCAAGTGACCCCACATTAATTTTAGTAAATTGCATGCGCTGCCTGTGGATGTTAATAGTAATGAGGCCTGAGAATCGCTTTTGGGTTGGCCTCAGAATTTTGGGTTGGGACACGCTATCAATTCCAATTATGGAACTGATGATATTTAAACTCAGGTCTGAAATGGGGAAGCCCCTATGGCTTAACACCAGACTGAAGCAAGGCAAAAGAATATCAGAATATGAAGAAGCCCTGAAAATATAAGTTTTTTTTAAACTGTCCTTACAGGAAAACCCCTTCAGGTGCCACATGGTAAGTTTAAACCTTTCGTGCTCCTGAGTTCCCATCCCAACCCTCTCTTGTCTGGTTGTCTTGGAATCCCCCTCCCCACGCATTTGAGTGGAATGCAGACCAACAACATGTTAATGAACTGTAGGGGTTGAAATAACCCAGGCATGATTTTTACAGCAGCGAGAAGAGTTTCCAAAACCACATCACCATCCTTCCAAACCCCATCGAAAGTTAAAATTGAGGACAAGGAGTTTGTCTGATGTCCTGACCAAAAATGAACCGATGTTCTCATTGCACCTATGAGAACCTGCTGTGTTTCACAATTTCTGCAAATTTTTTGCAAATATTACAGCAGTGACACCAATGGACAAGACACTCCAAAAAGTAATTTCAGCAGCTCTTGCAGCTTCTGTGGAGAGAGAAACAGAGTTAATCTTTCGAGTCCGTATGACTCTTTGTTATGTTCTACTGTGGGGTCACTTTGCTCGAGAACCGGTTGCATGCTTATCTGTCGGTGGGTGAGTTGATTACAATATACTGCAGACGCAGAGACCAATATGAAATGAAGCACATGCTATTTATTTACACAGACAACAGAGTACTAGCATGATGTGTGCTTCTCCAACCAGACCCTACTCTAGACTAACTCTTAACATTGAAATCCACGCTACACAGCAGTTGGGTCATACAGTCATGTGGTCAATCTGCTCTCATTTTCTTAAAGGTGTATTGCACCTTAGATTAGCACATCCCTTCCCCTTTACTTGAAAGTACATTTTACAATATATTAACTATTTACATAAATAAACAATTTACAAATTCAGTCTCTCAGGAGGCTTTTTCAAATGCGCCGACTGTCATAGGTCGACTTTGGATGGTTTATCTGAGGCCTCCCTCTCAGGAGTTATCTGCCCACTAGACTCCTTAGTAGGAACCTGTAAGTTTGCATCTTCGACTCTCTCAGGCTCAACGGGTCCTACAGGTAGTTCCAAAGCAAAAGGAATTCCTTCTACCTGTGGTGTAGAATCAAAGAGAACATTTTCACCTTCTTTCGGGCCTAGTCACATGCACCCCTGCTGCCCTTCCCCTCCAAGTTCAAGGGCTGAATTTTCCCCCCGTTGGGGGTGAAGTTGAATGGCAGGCGCGCACAGGCGCACTTCCGATTGGCACCCCCAATAGGTGGCACCATGCCATTTTACTTGGGTGGGCCAATTAAGGCCAGCCCAGTGTGATGTCCACACAGAAGCACTATACACTCCCTGTGCAGGCGGGGGGAATCCCAACATCGAGAGTGCGCTCTTTCGCGCATGCACACAAAAGATCGCACTCATCTCCCTGAAGCTAAGTGCAGCCTCAGGGTGATTGGCTGTAAATGTAAAAAATCTGAAAATAGAAAAATTAAATTTCTCTAACATGTCCCCTCATGTGACAATGTCACATGAGTTGGGACATGTCCATAATTTTCACAAAAACTTAATAAAATTTTTAAAAACCTGCATGAAACCTCATCCCGCCCGTGCATGAGGTTTCATGCTTTTTCTAATTCACGCTGGGGCTCCTGGCCTGCCCGCCAACCTTAAGGCTGGATGGGCAGGTCCTTTGATTACTTAATTGCCTCTGTCAATGGCCTCAATTGGCCATTGACAGGTGGGCGGGCGCACAACTGATTTCGCTGTGGCCCCGCCTTCCTGATAATTTAAATGGGGTGCAGTGATGTTGGGAGTTCTGCCCGATGTCACCGCGCGTCATTTTATGCGTCGGCAAGCAGGCCCCGCCCCCACCCCCGCTTGCCGATGCGTTAAATCCTGCCCCAAGAATATGAAGGGCAACTGTCAGGCAGATTCTGAGAATGGGGATGTTGGACAAGGTTAAACTCAACACAGTATGATCAGCTGCCTGTTGGGTGAAAAAAAGAAAAAATAAATTTTGGGGGCCCTGTTAATAATTTTCTTTTCCCTTCCTACGTGTGTTCTTTTGATGGTTTTTTTCTTGGCAGCACTGACTTTAATCTTAACCTTGGCTTTCTCTTCAACTTTCCTATTGGCCAGACCAGGCTTAGGTATGAGCTTAGTTTGAGTGAACTCAGTGGTTGAGTCTTCATGCGTTTCCTCATCTGTCAGCTCCTTTGAAAACTCTACTTTTAAGGCTTCTTGGCTTACACAGAGCTGGTTCTCCAGTTCTTCCATTTCTTTTTTATATTTGTTAGTTGTTTCCTGGAGTATTAAGTATTGTCGTGCTTTCTCAACTAATTGCTTCTTCATCTCGGCCAGAGATATGTGAAATTCTTTCCATTCTTTCTCATACCTTTTTAATGGTACAAATTGGGATCTGAGGGAATCTTGCAATATGCACAAGTCCTTCAGCAGGTTTTCTTCTTCTTTTTAGGGGTTACTTCAACTCGATCTCTGTCCTGAAGCGTCAGCTCTATGAGTTCCTTTTGTTGAGTCTTTACATGGTCCTTTTTTCAAACTGCTTCTATTTCCTGCTTCTAATTGAGATCTTGGTAATCTCTCAAGATTGATCTCTCTTAACCAGTTTCTTCCAAGGAGACTTGTTCCTCTGCCATTATGGGTAGATCTGCAGACTGGCTTCCATATTATACTGGAACCTCTTACTCATATGTCTTCACCAGTATATCTTTAATTTGGCATCTGAGTTTTCCAGCTTTAATAAGTAGCTTCCTCCATTCAGATACTTAAACATGTGTTCCCCTATTACTGTCGCCTGTATCCACCTCTATTCAAATGAGTTTTCTGCTAACTTCTACTGTCATGTAGATTGGCTCTGTTTTACCCATTTTTAAGTGATGTCATGAGTAAACATCTGACTGTTTCTTCTAGTTCCTTCATTATATAAATTATCTAAATTTCATGACTTCTGCCTTTTTGTTTGGAATTTTGCCTCAATCTTTCTTTACAATATCGCACAATGTGCCCATTGTGATGGCAGTAGAAAAACTTGGTTCTTTTAAATTGTCATTGGTTTGCAGGCTCCAATTCTGCTTATTAATATGGTTTTTATCTGTTAAACCATTGCTTCTTGCTGGTCTGTTAATGGTGGCTGTTTCCCTCCTTTCCGCAGAGCCCTGCGCTTCCGCACCATTTCTAACCAGTGCCTCTCGCCCAATGTGAAGGACGGCACTATTTTGTGCTCCTTTGATTGCATCTGAATCCCTGAGTGTGATTTCCATTGTGAGGGTCAACCCCAGCACCTTGCTGAAATTTAAATTTGTTTCTGACAACAACCTTTTTTGAATGGTGTCTTCATTAATCCCACACACTAATCAGTCTCATAACATGTCATTAATCGACATCCCGAACTCACAATGCTCTGTCAGTTGCTTTAAGGTTGCTACGTAGCAAGCGACTGTCTCTCCAGGGGCGCGACATATTGAATTGAATTTCAAACGCTGCGTTGTTACCGAGGGTTTCAGCTGCAAGTGGCTTTTCACAGGATTCACCAACTCATTAAAGTTCTTGGAATCTGGGGCATTGGGTGCCGTTAGACTGCGAATTAATCCATATGTTTTACTGCCACATGTCGATAAGAGGATCACCTGCCTCTTCTCCTTCCTTAATATGTCGTTAGCTAAAAAGAAAACATAGAAAAGCCAAAAAATTCAATATAATGTGACCAGTCATCCGTGGTTGGATCAAACGGTTCGATGTGGCAAACCGGTTGAACGCTTATCTGTCGGCAGGTGAGTCGATAACAATATACTGCAGACGCAGAGACCAATATGAAATGAAGCACATGCTTACACAGATAACAGAGCACTAACATGATGCATGCTTCTCCAACCAGACCCTACTCTAGAATAACTCTTAACATTGTAGCTCGCGCTACACAGCAATTGGGTCATACAGTAACATGGTCAATCTGCTCAATTTCTCTTAAAGGTGTATTGCAACTCAGATTACCACACTATTCTTCAGAGTTCTGATGAAAAGTCATACAGACTCGAAACATTAACTCTTATCTCTCTCTCCACAAATGTTGCCAGACCTGCTGAGTTTTTCCAGCATTTTCTATTTTTATTTCAGATTTCCAGCATCCACAGTATTTTGCTTTTACCAAAACGTAATTTATTGGCTGGCAAGCACTTTGGAAGAACCCTTGTTTATGGCTTGTCACTAAGTGGTTATAATCACTTTGCCATGTTTAATACAGCTGTGAAAATGTGTCAATTTATACAAAATAAGCAGCTATCCCAGTAGACATAATCTATTTGCTCTGCATCCGTGTTTCAGTTAACATCTAGTCATTGTGAATCCAGGCCTAATTATTTAGAAAACCCTTAATGCCATTTTTATGCCTATAAGAGCTTTTAGAGAATGATTCTGAAAGCCATAAGGTGGAATATTCCACTTCCGTTTGCAACTCATGCCATAGCTGGCGGGAGCAGAAAATATTGGGAGATCACGAAAATCGGTTGCATGTCATTGTAAAACCAGTTTGCGATCGCCTGCTCCACCCATCAATGGTGGGTCACATTTCCCACCGCTGCACGTTGGGAGCCTGGGCCAGAAGTTTTAGCTTGTCCGGCGAGTGCACCCGACCCGAATGAGTGTAAAATGACGCGCAATGACATCGGGCAAGCGTCCTGATGTCATCTTACACTCGCGCGATATTTCAGTTGGCAGGCGGGTGCGGAAATTGCCAGCACGCCCGTCGACAATCAACAGGCCTATTAAGTCCATTAAAGATGTAATTGAATAAAATTTTACCTTACGGTTGTCGGACAGGCAAAAAGGCCAACGGCCTTTGGATTTTTAGGAAACCTCATCCACGAGGTTTCCAACAGCTATTAAAAATTAACTAAAAATTAAAAAGTTTCGTTAAGAACATACACTCTGCTCATCTGACAGAGTCACATGAAGGGACATGTTTTTTTAACAATTTCAAATTCTTTACTTTTAATTCTTAAAATCTTCATCTCCCTGAAGCAGCTCTGTGCCTTAGGGAGATTTTCCTGCGTGCATACACGAAGTTCCCGTTCATCCTCCTCCCCCCTTCCCCCCACCACAGGCAGAGCTGAGCGCTGTACTGCGCATTTCACACTGGGCAAGCCTTAATTGGCCCGCCAGCGTGAAATCACGGTCTGGCCCCGATTGTGGTCGGCTTCCCAACTGCTCTCGCCAGTGCACGTCGAGCCCACATAATGAGGGCAAAATCCTAGCCCTAGTTTCAACACTTAAGCATCTCATTATAAGCCCTGCTCACTGGAATCATCCCCCCATATTGGATGAACTCATGAACGCTGATGTGTTTCACAATGGTACATTAGCGATGTACACTGGCGACCTGCACTTCACTCGGGACTTTGAGGCTCATTTGCCTTCAGGCAGCACCTGTGGTCATCAGTGCCAGGCTTTGCTGGCAGCACCGCATCACTTTTAAGGGGCTCACGGGCAGGTTTCTACCTACCAGAACAGTGGTAAAGTAGGGTGGCTTTTCAACAGCTGTTGGCCTAGGGCTTTCTTGGGGAAGGGGGCTAATCCAGGGGGCACATGTTGATTTATGCAGGTGCCTTCAAGATGGTGAGGGCTGAGGAGGCAGTCTCCAGAGTAGATGAGGGCAGACGGAGACGTGAGGGTGTATTTGAGAGAGTGAGTGGTGATGTCGCTTAAGCTGCCAGTGATTGAAATGCCAGTGAATGTGTAATGGCCTTGTGAGATTTTTTAAAATTCATTCACGGGATGTGGGCATCACTAGCTTGGCCAGCATTTATTGCCCATCCCTAATTGCCCTTGACAAGGTGGTTGTGAGCTGCCTTCTTGAACCATTGCGCCACAGTGCTGTTAGGGAGAGTTCCAGCATTTTGACCCAGCAGGAAAGGCAATATATTTCCAAGTCAGGAAGGTGAGTGGCTTGGAGAGGAATTTCCAGGTGATGGTGTTCCCATGTGTCTGCTGCCCTGGTCCTTCTAGATGATAGTGGTTGTAGGTTTGGAAGGTGCTATCTAAGGAGGTTTGGTGACTTCCTGCAGTACATCTTGTAGATTGTCCACACTGCTGCTATGGTGCGTTGGTGGTGGAGGGAGTGAATGTTTGTGGATGTGGTGCCAATCAAGTGGGCTGCTTTGTCCTGGATGGTGTCAAGCTTCTTGAGTGTTGTTGAAGCTGCACTCATCCAGACAATTGGAGAGTATTCCATCACACTCCTGACTTGTGCCTTGTTGATGGTGGACAGATTTTGTGGAGTCAGGAAGTGTTACTTGCCACTGGATTCCTAGCCTCTGACCTGCTCTTGTAACACAGTATTTATAAGGCTAGTCCAGTTTCTGGTCAATGGTAACCCCAAGGAAGTTAATAGTGGGAGATTCAATGATGGTAATACCATTGAATGTCAAGGGGCGATGGTTAGATTCTCTCTTGTTGGAGGTGGTCATTGCTTGACATTTGTGTGGCATAAATGTTACTTGCCACTTGTCAGCCCAAGCCGGGGTATTGTGCAAGTCTTGCTGCATTTGGACATGGACTGCTTCAATATCTGAGGAATTGCAAATCCTGCTGAATATTGTGCAATCATCAGCGAACATCCCTTCTTCTGACCTCATGCTGGAAGGAAGGTCATTGATGAAGCAGCTGAGGACACTACCCTGAAGAACTTCTGCATTGATGTCCTCTCCAACAACCACAATCATCTCCCTTTGGACTAAGTATGTTTTAAACCAGCGGAGAGTTTTACCCCTGATTCCTATTGACTCCAGTTTTGCTAGGGCTCCTTAATGCCACACTTGGTCAAATGCTGCCTTGATGTTAAGGGCAGTCGCTCTCACCTCATCTTTGGAGTTCAGCTCTTTTGTCCTTGTTTGAACCAAGGCTATAATGAGGTCAGGAGCTTGAGTGGCTCTGGCGGAACTTAAACTGCGCATCAGTGAGCAGGATATTGCTAAACAAGTGCCATTTGATAGCACTGTTGATGACACCTTCCATCACTTTACTGAGTGTGTGAGTTTAGAGTGGTAAGATGGTTGCCTTACACTGGTGGCATGGATGAGATCATTCATCCTCTTTTTGCACTGGATGGCCAACCTCTTCTGTGCAGTGTTGGCACTGACCACCAATGCCACTGCCTCCTAAGCCAGAGTGATGAGATTGCTGGACCTCCTGTGGCCAGAGCAGCTGTACAGGACATCACAGTGGGCCTCCAAAAGGCATTCCAGGGATGGGTCACCAAGCTCTGCCTGGAATTCGGGGCCATGTGTTCACTGGATCAGGCCTGGGCTGCAAGAATTGAGAAATGTGTGCGCGGCTGCAATTTAGATATGGCACCTGGAGTGAGGAAATAGTGAGGTAACAGCGTGGTGGGCAATTCAGAGGCCGCCCATCAGCGATAAGGTGCATTTCCTGTGGCTGCATAATTAATGAGGCAGGAAGCGGACAATATGGCGCAAAAACCCACCCTTGTGGCTAGCAGGAAAGGCATCTTTTTTCATGCCTGCCACCGCACTTAATGCAATTCAGGGAAAATTCCGCCATAGTATCTTTTTTTCAATTAGCTACTTGTCAATTTCATACTTCAAACTTATATCACTGATGAACTATAGGTATCTAGCCCAAACTGGAAAGGGATCAATTATATTTTAAAAGATACCCGCCCCCACCCACCCCACCCCCACAACTTAATAATAACAACAATTGGAATAAGCTGATTATTCATAGCCAGACTGGTTATTTTGTTACAGTTTATAATCAAATGTGTAGAATCATTGTGAACAGATACAATTGGAATTTAGACTAAAATAATTCCAAATAAGCCAACAACAATGCGTCAACTTATACAACAATTTATGAAATGAAAAATCAACCAGTTAGCTTAAAAACTAAAATGCTACTTTAAATGTCTAAGGCTGAATAGTTACTTTGCTTTTCATTTCATTCAGGTGAAATAATTACTAGCTGAGCTTGCTTTCCCCAGAGAAGCACCTTCTCTTTGTCCATGTCTAACTTGTTTGGTGATCAAGAAGCAATACTAGATACTGCAATGGAGTCTGTGCTCTTATCACCTTTTGACAGAGGTAAGAGTCCTTACATTGAGCAAAGGATGATGCTTTTGGAGGTAAATGAAGAAATTGGGGGGTAAATTGAAGAAAGCATAGCCTTTTAAGTCTGTTGATATGTACCCTATTGCCTGCATTTAGAGAGAAAAACAATTACCAAGGTCCTATTTATACATTATATTCCACAGTTCCTATTCATAATGATAGGTAACAATTTGAGGGTGAAAACTCAAGCATTTTTTCAACATGTGAACACAGGTGTAATAATCTCTTCCTACATTTTGGATTTCTCCCAACTTACAAAAAAAAGCTTTTACAATCTCGTTCAACAAATAAACTGGTAGCTCAAATTCCATAGGTAATGTCCATGTTCAAATTCTTCTCATACTTTCAGCCATGCTGAAGGAGGGTGAGTCGACTAGGAAACACAGCAGCAACTGAAATAACAGACAAGAGGAAACAAGCTCGAAAATCATGTTTAAAGGGTCAAGTAGCTGATGACTTATGGATGGAATGAAAAATTAACAGCAAAAAATAAAACGTTAGAAAATACACTATGATCGGTCTGGGCTGATGGACAGAATGTTACTGTATTGTGCAGTGGGACTGTCAAGGTTAGGGCAGTTGAGTTCCCTGTTGTGGTGAGGGGACTTTCTGCCAGCACTCTCAGAGGTGGGGAACCAGCCCAATGTGTCTGTATAAGGCACTTGTGTGGTTACTCCTTGAATACTGCATAAAATTCCAGTTGCCATATCACAGCAGGGATATCCAAGTATTGGCAGCAATACAAAAGTGGGCAACAACAACAATTTGCATTTATATAACACCTTTAACATAGTAAAATGTCCCAAGTCATTTCACGGAAGTGTTATCAAATAAAGTTAAACATGAAGCTGCATGAAAAGATATTGGGTCAAATTCTAGGTCAAAGAGGTAGGTTTTAAGAGCATCTTAAAGGAGGAGAGGCAAAGAGGTTTAGGGAGGTAATTTCAGAGCTTAGGGCCTGGTTGTTGATGGCATGGCTGCTAATGGTGGAACAAGGAAATGAAGGGTGTACAAGGGGCCAGAACTGGTGAAGTGTGGAGATCTTGGAGGGCTGGAGGAGGTTACAGAGATAGGGAGGGGTGAGGCCAAAGAGGGACTTGAATACAAGAATATAGATTTTAAAATTGAGGCATTGCCAGACATGGAACCAATGCTGATCAACAAGCACATGGGTGATAAGTGAGCAGGATGTGGGACCAGTTAGAATACCACCTCAAACTTTTGGATCAGCTCAACTTTACAGAGGCTGGCTAAGAAAGTACTGAAATGTTATAATCTGGAGGTATCAAAGGCAGGGATGAGAGTTTGAGCAGATAGGCTAATGCAATGTCAGAGATGATGGAAACCAAAATTTAAGTTATCTGAACTGTGAGAGAGGGTGGATGAGATTTGTTCATTTTATTTACAGAAGAGAAATCGCAGCAGAAACATTATTTAAGCATTCCACACTCTTAAGGGAATCGATCAACTGAATCACAATAATATGTTTGGAATTGGCACAAATTCAAGGAGAGGGTGGCGGGGGGTGGGGGAGGGGGGAGTTGGCAAGGTTATGGCTTAAGTTTGGAATGGCAGATTCTGGGATTGCATGAGGGTCCTCCAAGTCTTCTGCCATAATTTTAACCCAAGATCAGCAGAATCCTTGGACGAACAATCTAAATGTGCATATGGCAGGAGTTTCAATGCAAATTGCTCTACACAGAGGCTGTTGGATGTGTGAAATAGATTATTCAAGGAAGTAATGGAGCTAACAGTTATGCTACACATAAAGTGGAATTAGATAGTCAGTTCAGAGGTATTAGTTTTATGTAATTGCATAGTCTTTTCTGGCTCTGTATGCACTAATGTTCCCATATGACAAGTATATTCAACTACCAACTGTAATTTTAATTTATTAGTACCAGAGAATTAACATTATGATAATTATCATACAGAGTAATTTCAAGGTAAATTATTTAATAAGCAACATGAAATATAGCAAAATCCTTCCGGAACTTTGCAAAAGATTGAATTATCTGGAATTCTTTGCTTCATTTCCATATTTTCCTTAAATTACTTTTACTAAATCTGTGCTGTTAGTGTGCTATTGTACTAATAAGTTTCAAGAGAAAGAAAATATTTAAGTATTTGCATTTCTTTATAGTATTCTTTGCCCTGAAGTACTACATTTCATTTTTGCTTTTTATTTCACTGATATCTAGTCAGTGAAGATGTTCATTACAAACTGAGATTGACCCACTTTTCTAAGCGTTTACTTGGCGCTTTTATTGCCAAGAACAATAAAGAATCAGTAAAATGCCACTTGCAATAATTCTTGCTTTAAAAAGTATTTCATTTTAGTTTTGAACTTATTATTTCCTTTCTTATTCTTGTAGCAGAACAATGTAAATGACGTATTCATTACTGCACTGTAGTTCATACTGGTTCCTAATTTATATTTTTGTCTTCTTTTAAGAAAGCTAAACAATTCTTTCTGGAATTTCATAGTTAGAAACAATTTTTAACTAATGGAAAATAATTTTGGGGGCAAAATTGGATAGCTCCCCCCACCAGGACGGGGATCACGATACGCGATTAATTCTTGCCAGTTCCTTCCAATGCAGGCAGCATGCAAGTTCTGTGCTGCCTGCTCATTGCTATGATTATAGCTTATAGGCAGTGCTAAACATTTTGTTGAGTGGTTGCATGGCAGAGAGCCCTAGTTCCTGCAACACTAGCACCACTTAAAGCTTGCCTGCACTACTTAAAGCCAGCCTGCACCTCTTAAAGGGGAGTTGAATTCTGGCTGCAGCAGATGCTGGAAGTGGCTGGGGAAGAGTGTCTGAGCAGGAAGATGACTGAATAATGGTGCCACGGGGCAGAGAGTGTGCTCCAACGTTCTCCAACACAGTATTGGAGGCCTTGGTGCAGGAGATGGACTGGGAAGGAGAAGAGAGGTCCTCTATCAACAGGAAACCAGGATGCCATCCAGGCAGACACATTGGGAACAGATAGCTATTGTGGCCACTGTCAGCAATGTTGCCCTGAGGACCTGGAGAAAGTGCTTTTAGATTTCAATTGAGTGCTCAGAGTTAGGTGAATGCATCTTCAGATACCAAATTCTTACAAGTACACCACTAGCCTCAAACACTGCTCAATTCACCACCCCACTTCATGTACCTACCAATGATCTCTATCAATCATGATTCATATCCCACATTCATGGCTTCACTTCACCCTCACACACTTCCCCTCATCCCACAAACTTTTCTGTTTTACAGGCTACAGATGGTGTGAGCATGCACCTCTTGCTTCCTCACCCCAACCCCTACCCGCACTTCTCACCATAACCTTACTCTTGTGTTTTTTCTCCTTTCATAAATCCAAAAACTGCTACGTAGCCAGGCAGTGGTGCAGGGGCAGGAAGAGGAAGAAGAAACTAATGATGAAGAAACACTGTCAATCATTCAGACTTGTGGCCATCAGCACAGATATTCACAGTGCATGCAGATTAGAGTCTAGGTTAAATGTGGGATCTGGATATGGTGATGTGAGTGACCTGCAACTAAGAGAGGGGGAAAGGGTAGCATAAGTGCTAACTCAGTGGAGGGCAAGGTTACATATAAGTTCTGCTGCAGAGGATTCAGGGCATCGCTGGGTAAATGTACAGAAAAAGGTTGATGGGCATACACACAGAAGTATTTAGTGCTTCGGCAGGCTTGCCAGAAAGCCTGCATTCATTGTCAAGGAGAATGTACCAATCCAGCACTAACATTGCTCAGGCTTTTTGCAGAGCTTAAAGTCCATCCCTTCCAACATCATAGTAGGGGGACAACTCCATTCACAGAGTGCAGTATCTGACAATTGACGTCCCAGCTTCCACTGTAGCACGGCCAGAAGTCACCCAATATTTGAGTGCTGCAGCAGAAACTCAGGCTTAGGTCATATAAGTTCAGCTTGTTGCCATGCAAACAGAGACTTCTGCCATCATGGCTGCGGATCCATGTTCAAAGGAGCTTGCAGAGTCTCACAGGAGTCCAGCAATCTGTCTTCAAACACGTTACGAGGATTGCTGTGGTACCATCCCAGGGTAGTGGTGATGACTTCATGGAGATACGCATCTGCTGTCATCTCTGAGAATTCAGCATTTGTTGTCTCATCCTTACCACTCAGCCAGTGCAGCTTGCTATTGCCTGTCAACATTCCAATCCAAACTGCTGTGATAGAACTGCATGCTGATGTCGAGCCTTCTCAGGCTAAAGCAGCTCAAGATCATCCCGCAAGGCCATCTGCAGTCTTCCCCATTGAAAGTCAGCAGACCTCCACCAGCCATATTGCAGCCACTGGGATCACAGTGCATAAGAACAGCAGGGAAGGCACTTGGAAGACAGGAACTAAGGCTGATTAGGTGAATATTTGAAGTTTTTAAAAAATTCATTCATGGGATGTGGGCGTCGCTAGCCAGACCAGGTAAGTACAGCAGATTTCCTTCCCCTAAAGGGCATTAGTGAACCAGATGGGTTTTTACAACAATCAACAATGGTTTCATGGTCATCATTAGACTTTTAATTACAGATTTTATTGAATTCAAATTCCACCATCTGCCCGGCTCTCTGGAGTGCTAATCCAGCAACAATACCACTATGCCATAGCCTCCCCGATTATAGTAGGCTTTGTATTTTTTTTCAGCATTGTAGAAAAGAGCATGCTGTGATGGTCAATAACAGAGGGAAGGGAAGGGGTGGGGCTGGTGTAGAATGGAGAATTGGGATTGCGATTATTGGTGACAGAGTTGGGTGAGCCAATTACTAGTAACTTGACTGGAATAGGGATGTGTTGCTTGCCTCCTTCTTTCCTCCTCCTCCTTAGCTGCTCACCATATACCTGATGGTAAGGGCACGATGGCAAAGTTGTGCCTGATGCAGATCACCATGAATTGTATCGTGCACTCTGCTGAGTAGTGTAAGGCTTCTCCAGGCAGCAGAAGCTTTGCTTAAGCAGTGCAGTGTTTTGCTCGATGACACTTCCAGTGGCAGCATGGCTCCAGTTATATGCATGCTGAGCACGTATGTGTAGGTTGAACAAAAAACTCATGAACTGAGTGGTCAGCAGAAAGCCCTTGTGGTCCATTAATTACAGAACCCTCTGGCTTATTGTGGTGGCTCAGATGCAGATGATACAACAGACTGCCATGGAACAAAGACTGCTTTCAGAATATCAGACACCAACGTGCTTGATATATTGAATATGTTGCACGCCATCCAGTTGTGGCACATTTTTAAATTTACATGCAGTGCCCTCAAAATAATATGTGCAGTCAATGGCACCCTACACCATTGGGAAGTCTTCCATGCTGTTGAAACAGCATCCTCACTCTACCTGCTCCCCTCTGGTAAGAGAGAGAATGAAATGTATTCAGCTCTCTTTGTGTACAGAGCCTCAGTGACCTCCCTCACACAACAGTGGATGGTGATTTGTGAAATATTGGAAATATCGCCGGCTTCAGCCTGGAAGGAGCATGATGCAAAAAGATTCTTGGCCATGGTCACCTTTACAAGTCACTGGAAATGTTACCCTCACCCTGCTTTGAGGTTGCAAGTCTACCTGCAGCTGGTGGTAAATTTCATTGAGCAGCTTCTTAGCGAACCGGATAAGTCGTGCAGACACTGTTCCTCACTAAGGTTGAGATAGGAGAAATGCTCCTTGAAAATGCTGGCCAACACAGCCTCCCACTAAGAGAAATTCTGCCCCTCCTGTTCTGGCTGTGAGCAGCTTGCCTGCCTCTGCTCATTCTCCCTGTCATGCTTCAGGCCAGGGAATAGAAACTACTGCACCCATGACTGAACAGAACCCTTGAAACCAGAACAAAGGCCTTCTCCACATGCCACACCACTCCCTGTAAACTTCAACAATTACAAGGAGCAAAACAAACCACCAGCAGCAGCCAATCAGGACTAACTTGAAAGGAATTGATAACCGCTTTCAATAGAATTGAAGGGGTGAGCTTCCTGCTGCTGAGCATGTGTAAAGTTGTGTGAAATTGAGAGAGGGTGTTAGCTGGAGCATTCAGGCATCACCATTACCAGCTGACTGACATCACGATTTGCCTCCTCTGCATACTTGCGGCTTCTGCTCCTACCACCTCCGCTAACAACCTAACCAGAATGGTGTTCAGCACGACCTGCACCAGAAGTGTGCGCATGATGCAGATGCAACTTAGATAAATGGTGCCTGTAGCACCAAAAATACAGATGCCACACAACTGAATTTTGTAGTGTTAGGAAGATGTGCATATATCAAATATTGATTTTTAATTCATCAGCTGGAAACAGGAATTGGACTTAGAAAATACAGAGTTTTTGAAAAGAGTTCAACCTACACCAAGATGGCTGACACACTAATTTACATTGCCATATATATATTCCACATCCCAATTCTAAGGAGAGGAGACAGCAAGTCTGCAAGCCTCACCAAAGACAAAGACCGTACCTCCCTGGGGACTGTGAAAGACCTCCCTTCCTGACCTATTGATAAAATGTCTATGGAAATCACCTACAATATTCATGAGCTGTACATGAACCATTCAAAAGTTCATTGCTCGGACAAAAGACCTTGATTTTTAAGATAGATGTCCAGATGAGTTAATCGAGTTATTATTGGAATATATAGTTATGTTTTAATTATTGGCAATTGGAGAGAAATCACAAGATCAGCCCAAGTCTTTTATATGGTTCTAAGCAAATGGATTTCTAAGCAGAACAGAACTAGCAGTTGAGCTAAGTGGAACTCGTATCACTGTCTCCTAACAAGCTTGAACCCTGTCTACTAATTTGACTTTGCCTCCATTCTGCAGTAGACAAGAGATTTGAGTATTGCTGATAAAAGATACATGCTGTGATGCTTTTCATCTTGCACTCATCAGGACAATTTGCAAGAATGCCAAATTGTAAAGGGAACTACACCTTATACTGCTTGGGAAGATCAGTGCTGATTGGTTGGCAAGTGGTTTGACTTTAAACAAAGCTTGGTGGTTAACTGTCAGTTATCAGTTAACTGGTTCATTCTCCATGGCAACGCCTCTACCAATCAGAGTCCATCTACCAATGAATCAGCACTCTCTTCTCATGCAGTACAAATTGTTGTTGCAAATTATCTTGATGAGTGCAAGATGAAAAGCTTTGACAGCATGTGTCTTTTTTCAGCAATACTCAAGTCCCTGTATCACCAAATGACTATTTATAGATTGATATTTCCTAAAGAAAGAAAGAATTCAACTCCATAGCAGCATCTCCAGGAAGACAGAAAGACCAGCTATAGCATTAAACCACCTCAGCACTGAAAGCAAAACAACAGTGTTCAGCATGCTGCCAACAGATACTTCAAGCTATGAACTGTGAACTTTTCTTTCTTACAGATTATAATTTTGCTGATCTATCCACTCCTACTTTGTGATGCGTGTGTATGTGTGTGTGTATGTGTGTATGCGCGCGCGTATGCAAGTGCGGAAATTGAAGCATATTTTTATTACTTTTACCCAGGTTGGTTTTAGTGTAATAAAACCAACCATTTTGTTCATTAAACTCAAGAAATTCTGTCTGACTTGTTCTTTATGATCACAGCACATAAACAGTTAAGTACACACTAAAATTGGCAGGATATCTTTATCCAAAACAGAAAAACCTGATGTGCTCAAACAAGGAGAGGGTAAAGAGGGGAACCATTTGACCCCTTCTCACCTGTTGTAACAGCAGCTATATTAGGCATAAATTAAGTTCATCTAAATAAAACCAAATAATTAAAAAATATTCATCAGACTTGCAAAGCAACGCATTAACAATAGATCATGCATTTACATATCACCTTCCACAGTTTCAGGACACCTCAAAATGTCTTCTGTTAACATCATGTTTCTGATAACACTCTTCCAACTTCACCATCTCTCATCATCTTGTTGTATCTGCTGAGGAGTTGAGGAGTTTCCCTCTTCTGCGCACTGAAGGCACTTTTTTTGCAAGGTTTATGTGCAACCTTCAAGCTTGAAAGAGAATACAGATTGAAAAAGGCACTGATACAAATGACTTTTAATTTCATGCAGGTGGCTGCAGACATTCATTTTGTGAATGCTTGTGGGGACACGCTACACATAAATCACTCCCCTTTCAATCTAACACAACTGCTGGTGGTCTCAGGCACTCAGATAAGGCATGGTGGAATGGTATGAGAGGAGGGTGATTATTCACAAAGCATCACGTATTCTGTCCATTTATTCATCTCCTCAGTTACACTGGCTGGACGTGGTGGCTATGTAGGTGAATTCAGAATGTGACTGGCTACTTCACTTATCTTGATTAACCTTATGTGTTTACTGTGCTGCATATGAGGTGGTTAAAAATAACACTACATCGCAGCATCTCCTTCTATACTGCCGCCTGAACTACCAGCTTCTGGGGCTTCCCGTTATTTATGCTGAAAAGCAAGTTTCCCCTGGTTATTTATCACAACCAATAGAATCTCCATGGAAGCTTTTGTATATGTGTTTGGTGAAAGGGAGATCCGCGGGTGGGGGGTGGGGGTGGGGGGATGTAGTGGGGGCGGTGGTGGGATGCAGTTTATGCCCCTAATGATGCTGCTCCTTCTGCCATTTCACTCTGGCTTCTACTTTTTCTCTCTGTTTCTTCAATTTCAAGTGGTTCTGGACCTTTAAGCGGTTGCAGCAAAATTGCAGTGCCCTCCTTCCCAGTGACAGTAAGCCAGGCAGGAATGAGAATAACGCTGAAACCGCCTTATTCTAGGAGGTTCCAGCAGTGTTATTTGGGTGGAAAGAAGTCCTGCCCCACAAGATTTCCTGTGGGCAGTGAAACATTTAGTCCCCATTCTTTGATGCTGCATTATTTTGAAGTTAAACATTGGGAAGACTAAAGCCATTGAACATGTAGAAAAAGTCATTCATAACAAGTGCATAGAAGTTTAAAAACAAATTGATTTGATCAAGTGGGCTACGAAAACATCCTGTTTTGATTAACTGTGGAGTCATTATTCGTTTTTGTTCACTCTTCAAAACAGAATATTACCAATTGCACCCGACACTATTGTTATTTTATCACTGAAATGTGTAGTTTGAAGTCGGACTTAGTTCAGAGGAGCTTAAAAAAAAACTTTATGGAATCAGTCAGAAAACACAGTACCTTATCTACTTGCTTTAATGAAAGTTCATTGCCTCCCATACATAATTGTAAATCAAGGCTTCTGGTGCTAATGTTGTTCTCAGAAAGTTGCTTTTGGGATTCAACTTGGGACAAATTAGTCATTTCCTTCCCCAAGAACTGCTTCTGGCTCACAGGTTTCTTCCTGTAATCTGAAACGTTAGTTTCATGAGCTTTTCCAAAACCAGGTTATTTTAAGTATTTTGAACAAGAAAATGAAAAATAACTGTGAAGATCAGGGTGAATTCTGGCACCTGGCATTTTCAGCAGTTCTTAGGGAACATGAGTTGGAGACAGGCCTGGACTGTTGTAGCTCTGATTCTCTAATATGCACGCCCCTCAAGTTTATGTTCATAATCATTGAATTTACTCTCTTATCTCAATCCCTTTAAATATAATATAACATTAGTTTTAATATATTGAATCATTGTGAAGATTGCCTCACTCATGAAAGAAAGCCGAACATGTAGTCAAAAGATTTCAAGGTGATACAAAAGAGGAAACTTATTATTTGTATGGTGAACCATCCTCTCAACTTAAAGGTCTTATGAAAAACCTAACTGAAAATAGAACTTATTTTTCTTTTACAAATATTGAATGATTGAGACTTTATACTGTTTAGTTTTCACCTGAGGATTCAAGTATTTTTAGTGTGCATGTTGTTGTGACCTTTGACCCGGAAGCAGTACAGTAAGGAAAATTTGTAACTTCTTAAAAAAGACTGTGGAATCTGTAACAGTTTTTAAGAAAGTTTGAAAAGGACTATTAAGAATTTATATCAGTTGTAAAGCAATCAATTGTAATATTTTTTGATAATAAGAAATGGCCTGGAAGCAGTACCAACAGGAAAGAAATTAAGACAGATGCCCGTGTGGCCAGACATGAAGGAGAGCAGCGGGTGCAAAGAAGAGTTACACAGAGAGGAGTTGGAGGGTGAAGGCACAGATCCAGCCACAAAGAGAAAGCAGAAAGTGACAGAAAGAAGAACACTGAATTCTTGTGAGGGGAAGAAGCAAATTTCTCTCAGGCAGAAGTCAGTTTTTTCTAATTGGCAGAAAAGGAGACACAAGTCCTTGGAGGCAATGTGAAAGCTGGTTAAAAAGGTTGAAAACCTGGAAAGCTGTGTGAACTGCTCAGAGATGTTAAAGAGCTGGGTGTTTTCCCCAAAGTGGCCAAACTGTGAATTGGAGTGTTACTCGTTGGTCAGTGAAAATGAACTTTGGAAAACTATACCATCAGGACTGTCATGACCCAAGGGAGAGAGGGTTCATAGAAGTGTGCCTTGCTGATGAGGATTGTACCTGTAAAACTCAGAGGTGAAAGCTGTTGTTGAATAGGACACATGATCTACCTGACATGAATAAAGAAGTGTATTGCGAACTGTGTAGCTATGTGATGCCATACATGGTGAAGGGGAATGCTTGTGGTCATGTAGGATGCATCTTTGTTATATTGACTAATTAAAGTGAAACTTACCTTTTTTACTTGAAGTAACATTTGTCTGTTAATTCATGTTTAATTTATGTTAACTCCGAGTCTTGTTAAAGTGGAATGTTGTTGGTAATTTCATCATTTGGGAGTTGTTTGGTAAATTTGGTTATTTGGGTTTATGGTTTCCCCATGAGGATTATAACAAAGTATTTACTGAAATAAAGGAAGTATTTTTGTGCATGCTATTGTTTTTCTTTGAAAACAAGTTAAACATGAAGGGACTGACATTCCTATAACCCCATTCCATCAAACGATGTGCAGAAAAGAAAGATCGAAAAGCTGGTGGTACAAAGACTAGGATTAAAGGTTTTAGGCAAGAAATGCAGGGGGATATGAGGAAGGGCTTTTTTACACAGCAATTGGTAATGACCTGGAATTTGCTGCCTATGAGGGTGATCAAAGTGGACACAATGAATTATTTCAAAAGAAAATTGGATTGACACTTGAGGGAAATAAACTTGCAGAGCCACGGCGGTAGAGCAGGAGAATGGGACTGACTGGATTACTCTACAGAGAGCTGGCATAGGCTCAATCAGCTGAATGTCTTCATTCTGTGCTGCAATGACTCTATGGCCAGGAATTTTTTTGGAAAGCAGGGTTTCCTGGCCCGCACCGGAAGAGTCGATGGAGAACGTATCACCACTGAAACTGGCTGCCCTGCAGCCAATTAAAGTTAACTGGCTGGAGAAGGGATTTTCACCCCTCACTCAGGTGGAAGTCCTGCCTCAAAGGGCTGCTGGCCCATCTGATTGGCCAGTAGCTCTCTAGACCCAGCAGTGCGAGAGGCTGGAGTTGGAAGCATTGGGACTGCATGCAGTCCCCAGAGTCTAAATCCCGGAAGTCCAAGAACAAGTAAAGTAATGTGGGGGTCTTTGAGTGGGGTGGGCCGGTGAGATCTAGGTGTTGGGCAGAGGTGGTTGGGGGTGTTGGTGGAGAAGCAGGGGGAAAGGGAGTACCTGTGGGGTGGGGGGGGTGGTGTGGGGGGGAAGGGGGGATGGTGAAGGCCTGGTAGGGGGGCACCCAATGTTGAAAAGAGGCTGCTGATGGAGGCAGCACCCCCTATCTTTCCCACCCAACACCTAAACAGGGGCACTTTCTGGGCTTCCCCCATTCCTGAACTCCTCCCACTGGCCTGAAAATTGAGGCTGGGTGAGAAACAGCCTTTAAGTCTGGGGTGGGGAACTCCCTGACCAGTGATCAGATGTGTCCATTGCACTTTTTAATCCAGCCCACAGCAAGATTTTTAAAAAAAATCACATGCTTATGACGCAAGTGTCTCCACCATTTACTGAGTAAAGGGGAACATATTTGTCAAAATATGCAGCCAGAATGGGAGGAGGGCAGCAAAAACAGTTCAGGCAGAAGATTCAAGAAGGACAGTGTCTCCCTTCTCTGGATAAACAATATCCGGGTGACAGATGCCCCAGGATAGTCCTGGGTGAGAGGTGTCTTGGTCTCTGTTGGTTACCTATCCAGGATAATTGCTGTCATTGAATAGATACTGGTGAATGGGCAGGAGGTTTTGGAAGTGGTAGTAATTGCAGACCGAAGTGCCAGTCATTGTGAATGGCGTAGGATCTACAATAACAAGGCTCATGAACAGAAAATGAATTCAGCCATTGCATTAAAGCAGTGGGTGAGTTGAAAATTTCTGAACTCTTTCTAAAAAAAATTAAGTTGGTTTTTATGTGTGTTTGTGGCCCGTGACTGATTTTGTCTATGTGTGAGTGGCCCTTGATAAGAAAAAGGATCCCCAAGCCTGCCTTAAGTATTCATTAATTGGGCACTTAAAGGCCTCAACTGGAACAAGGGTAGGTGGGCCAGCCTAAGCCTTATCTGTCCCACCGTAAAATTGCAGAGAGGTCGGGTAGGCAGGAGGCTGGTGGTAAGGCCATCCAAGGAATCACTCATATAAGCAGGGCCATGTTATTAATGAAATGTTAACATTTTAATTTTATTTTTAATTGCTGTTAGAAACCTCATCTGCCCGTGGATGATGTTTCCTAAAAAATGCAAAGGCCGCTTGGCCTTTTCGCCTGACCGCCAACTGTAAGGTTGGGTGGGAAACGAAAAATTTCATTTCATTGGTATTTTAATGGCCTTAATAGGCCTGTTAATTGTCGGCGGGCACGCTGCTGACTCCCGCACATGCATGCCGATCGAAATATTGCACAATGACGTCGGGATGCTCGCCCAACGTCATCGCTCATTATTTTACGCTCGCTCGGGTCGTGTGCGCACCCGCCCAACAAGCACAATATTCTAGTCAAGGGGTTTAACATTGGTGCCCACTCTGGTGGAATCCTGGAACATTGGAGATATGCCACGCCCTTCTGATAACATTGCAGTAACCAGGGATATGTCAAAACTTTGGAAGATAACATTTTGAAGACTGCGCCTACTACATTTAAGGTGATTTATCTCCGCTGGGATTGATTATCTACAGTCAAAAGAATTCTGAGGCTTTTGCTGAATTTTCAGCTGCTCTCATGCCAACTCTGTGTTGGCAAAGTTCTGCGGAGGTAATGTTGCCTGGATTTCACAGAATAGTGTGAAAAGTCCCCATATAGACCCTCGTGAAATGCGAGCAGGCAGGCAACTACCCCCAGGCCCAACCCATCCACACACCTCCCACCACTCCCCCACCAAACCCAATGGAAAATTCTCTTAACTTCGCAAACAGGGCTGAATCCGGGTGAACTGGTTTACAGTCTGTTTTCTGGTCCTTGGCTGGCAGGTCTGTCAGAGAAGTACTGAGAATCCTATCATAACTCGAGTCTCAGACTTCAAGTTGACAATTTGGGATGTCTAATGTATTCACTTCCAAGTTTTCTCCTCACTATTCTGGCAGAAACATTAATTTATTTGGAATAAACATTACAGGTTAAAATATAATACGGAGATAGTGAAACGTAGGATTTGTTCTTTCTGCACTATGCAGGATTAATTCTGAGTTACCTAAGAATTTAGGGGAAAATTTATTCCTGCTGATTTGCACAAGGGCAGAGAAGTCAAGCATCAGTGACACAAATCCCTGGTTAGCCCACACTTGGATTACTGTGAATAGATCTGCACACCGAACCTTATTGGCCTTTGAGGGAGTGCAATGTTGATTTACCAGAGTGATAAATGGGACAGAATTTTCTGGATGGTGGGGGGGGGGCGGGGGGGGCAGAGAGTGCGCGGTCCTGGTCGCTGCTTGCGATTGGATCCGCGCCACAATTTTATGTGGGTGGGCCAATTAAGGCCTTCCCAGCGTACTACATGACTCCTGTGCATAGCGGGACTGGGTGAGCGGCAGCGGGCGCGCTCAAACTGCCGGGTCCAATGGCGACCCGGCGGCCTGTATAACAGAAGGCCTGGCAGCCTTGCAAAGGCTGCTCACAATGGCCGAGCGAAGGGCTCTGCAGAGGGGCAATTGGGGTTATGCAAGTCCGGAAGGTAGGCCATCAGGGCAGGCCAGTCCGGAGGGTAGGCCATTGGGGTAGGCCAGGCCGGAGAGTGAGGTGGGGAGCCAGTGTGCCCCTCATTTTTCCAATGAGTGCCTTGCTGCCCTCCTCGAGGAGGTTGCAACACGGCAGGAGGTCCTGGTTCCCCAGGATGGGAGGAGGAGGCCCCCCCCAAATGACGAAACGTGCCTGGGAGGAGGTGGCGGAGGTGGTGAGCTCCCACGATGTGGTGCTGCGCACCTGGATCCAGTGTCGCAAGCTCTTCAATGACTTGTTGTGCTCTGGAAGGATGAGGAAAATTTTAGCGTTGGTCACTTAACCCAGCAGGTTGGCTTTCCCCCCCTGCTGCCCCCCAGAAGTCTGAGTGTAGTGACTACATTGAATCATTGACGGCACTTGTCCTTCGCTGGGTGGACCAGCAGATATTGCCCATGCCGAGGTCACCCTGAGAGGATGATGAAGAGATGTGTTTTGCCCCTGCCACATGTGTTACACTGAGACCCACATAACTGTTTAGGGGGCAACCTGGAGGTCATGTCCAAGTCAGGATGATGACATGCTGGGAAGGGAGCTTCAAGGTGGCGTGGCAACGAATCATCTGCTGCCCTTTGCACTCCACATGCTTGTGGTCTCCTTGCTATGGAAGGATATACAGTATGGTGCCTAATGTGATAGAGACAGCATGTGGCCAAGGGGATGGTGGTGGGGGTGGGGGGGGGTGGGGTAGGGAACAGGCCAAGCATCTTTGTGTGAGTTAAAAACAAAAAAACTGCGGATGCTGGAAATCCAAAACAAAAACAGAATTACCTGGAAAAACTCAGCAGGTCTGGCAGCATCAGCGGAGAAGAAAAGAGTTGACGTTTCGAGTCCTCATGACCCTTCGACAGTTCGAGTCCAAGAAAGAGCTGAAATATAAGCTGGTTTAAGGTGTGTGTGTGGGGGGCGGAGAGATAGAGAGACAGAGAGGTGGAGGGGGGGGTGTGGTTGTAGGGACAAACAAGCAGTGATAGAAGCAGATCATCAAAAGATGTCAACGACAATAGTACAATAGAACACATAGGTGTTAAAGTTAAAGTTGGTGATATTATCTAAACGAATGTGCTAATTAAGAATGGATGGTAGGGCACTCAAGGTATAGCTCTAGTGGGGTTTTTTTTTTATAATGGAAATAGGTGGGAAAAGGAAAATCTATATAATTTATTGGAAAAAAAAGGAAGGGGGAAACAGAAAGGGGGTGGGGATGGGGGAGGGAGCTCACGACCTAAAGTTGTTGAATTCAATATTCAGTCCAGAAGGCTGTAAAGTCCCTAGTCGGAAGATGAAGTATTGTTCCTCCAGTTTGTGTTGGGCTTCACTGGAACAATGCAGCAAGCCAAGGACAGACATGTGGGCAAGAGAGCAGGGTGGAGTGTTAAAATGGCAAGCGACAGGGAGGTTTGGGTCATTCTTGCGGACAGACCGCAGGTGTTCTGCAAAGCGGTCGCCCAGTTTACGTTTGGTCTCTCCAATGTAGAGGAGACCACATTGGGAGCAACGAATGCAGTAGACTAAGTTGGGGGAAATGCAAGTGAAATGCTGCTTCACTTGAAAGGAGTGTTTGGGTCCTTGGACGGTGAGGAGAGAGGAAGTGAAGGGGCAGGTGTTGCATCTTTTGCGTGGGCATGGGGTGGTGCCATAGGTGGGGGTTGAGGAGTAGGGGGTGATGGAGGAGTGGACCAGGGTGTCCCGGAGGGAGCGATCCCTACGGAATGCCGATAAGGGGGGTGAAGGGAAGATGTGTTTGGTGGTGGCATCATGCTGGAGTTGGCGGAAATGGCGGAGGATGATCCTTTGAATGCGGAGGCTGGTGGGGTGATAAGTGAGGACAAGGGGGACCCTATCATGTTTCTGGGAGGGAGGAGAAGGCATGAGGGCGGATGCGCGGGAGATGGGCCGGACATGGTTGAGGGCCCTGTCAACGACCGTGGGTGGAAAACCTCGATTAAGGAAGAAGGAGGACATGTCAGAGGAACTGTTTTTGAATGTAGCATCATTGGAACAGATGCGACGGAGGCGAAGGAACTGAGAGAATGGGATGGAGTCCTTACAGGAAGCGGGGTGTGAGGAGCTGTAGTCGAGATAGCTGTGGGAGTCGGTGTGTTTGTAATGGATATTGGTGGACAGTCTATCACTAGAGATTGAGACAGAGAGGTCAAGGAAGGGAAGGGAAGTGTCAGAGATGGACCACGTGAAAATGATGGAGGGGTGGAGATTGGAAGCAAAATTAATAAATTTTTCCAAGTCCCGACAAGAGCATGAAGCGGCACCGAAGTAATCATCGATGTACCGGAGAAAGAGTTGTGGAAGGGGGCCGGAGTAGGACTGGAACAAGGAATGTTCCACATACCCCATAAAGAGACAGGCATAGCTGGGGCCCATGCGGGTACCCACAGCCACACCTTTTATTTGGAGGAAGTGAGAGGAGTTGAAGGAGAAATTGTTCAGCGTGAGAACAAGTTCAGCCAGACGGAGGAGAGTAGTGGTGGATGGGGATTGTTCGGGCCTCTGTTCGAGGAAGAAGCTAAGGGCCCTCAGACCATCCTGGTGGGGGATGGAGGTGTAGAGGGATTGGACGTCCATGGTGAAGAGGAAGTGGTTGGGGCCAGGGAACTGGAAATTGTTGATGTGACGTAAGGTGTCAGAGGAATCACGGATGTAGGTGGGAAGGGACTGGACAAGGGGAGAGAGAAGGGAGTCAAGATAACGAGAAATGAGTTCTGTGGGGCAGGAGCAAGCTGAGATGATCGGTCTACCGGGGCAGTTCTGGGAGTTTCCAGGACTGTCACTGACCTCATCTCCTCTGGGGATCTCCCTCCCACAGCTTCCAACCTGATAGTCGCCCAACCTCGGACGGCCCGCTTCTATCTCCTACCCAAAATCCACAAACAGAACTGCCCCGGTAGACCGATCATCTCAGCTTGGTCCTGCCCCACAGAAATCATTTCTCGTTATCTTGACTCCCTTCTCTCTCCCCTTGTCCAGTTCCTTCCCACCTACATCCATGATTCCTCTGACACCTTACGTCACATCAACAATTTCCAGTTCCCTGGCCCCAACCGCTTCCTCTTCACCATGGACGTCCAATCCCTCTACACCTCCATCCCCCACCAGGATGGTCTGAGGGCCCTTTGCTTCTTCCTCGAACAGAGGCCCGAACAATCCCCATCCACCACTACTCTCCTCCGTCTGGCTGAACTTGTTCTCACGCTGAACAATTTCTCCTTCAACTCCTCTCACTTCCTCCAAATAAAAGGTGTGGCTATGGGTACCCGCATGGGCCCCAGCTATGCCTGTCTCTTTATGGGGTATGTGGAACATTCCTTGTTGCAGTCCTACTCTGGCCCCCTTCCACAACTCTTTCTCCGGTACATCGATGATTACTTCGGTGCCGCTTCATGCTCTTGTCGGGACTTGGAAAAATTTATTAATTTTGCTTCCAATCTCCACCCCTCCATCATTTTCACGTGGTCCATCTCTGACACTTCCCTTCCCTTCCTTGATCTCTCTGTCTCAATCTCTGGTGATAGACTGTCCACCAATATCCATTACAAACCCACCGACTCCCACAGCTATCTCGACTACAGCTCCTCACACCCCGCTTCCTGTAAGGACTCCATCCCATTCTCTCAGTTCCTTCGCCTCCGTCGCATCTGTTCCAATGATGCTACATTCAAAAACAGTTCCTCTGACATGTCCTCCTTCTTCCTTAACCGAGGTTTTCCACCCACGGTCGTTGACAGGGCCCTCAACCATGTCCGGCCCATCTCCCGCGCATCCGCCCTCACGCCTTCTCCTCCCTCCCAGAAACATGACAGGGTCCCCCTTGTCCTCACTTATCACCCCACCAGCCTCCGCATTCAAAGGATCATCCTCCGCCATTTCCGCCAACTCCAGCATGATGCCACCACCAAACACACCTTCCCTTCACCCCCCTTATCGGCATTCCGTAGGGATCGCTCCCTCCGGGACACCCTGGTCCACTCCTCCATCACCCCCTACTCCTCAACCCCCTCCTATGGCACCACCCTATGCCCACGCAAAAGATGCAACACCTGCCCCTTCACTTCCTCTCTCCTCACCGTCCAAGGACCCAAACACTCCTTTCAAGTGAAGCAGCATTTCACTTGCATTTCCCCCAACTTAGTCTACTGCATTCGTTGCTCCCAATGTGGTCTCCTCTACATTGGAGAGACCAAACGTAAACTGGGCGACCGCTTTGCAGAACACCTGCGGTCTGTCCGCAAGAATGACCCAAACCTCCCTGTCGCTTGCCATTTTAACACTCCACCCTGCTCTCTTGCCCACATGTCTGTCCTTGGCTTGCTGCATTGTTCCAGTGAAGCCCAACGCAAACTGGAGGAACAACACCTCACCTTCCGACTAGGCACTTTACAGCCTTCCGGACTGAATATTGAATTCAACAACTTTAGGTCGTGAGCTCCCTCCCCCATCCCCACCCCCTTTCTGTTTCCCCCTTCCTTTTTTTTTCCAATAAATTATATAGATTTTCCTTTTCCCACCTATTTCCATTATAAAAAAAAACCCCACTAGAGCTATACCTTGAGTGCCCTACCATCCATTCTTAATTAGCACAGTCGTTTAGATAATATCACCAACTTTAACTTTAACACCTATGTGTTCTATTGTACTATTGTCGTTGACATCTTTTGATGATCTGCTTCTATCACTGCTTGTTTGTCCCTACAACCACACCCCCCCCACCTCTCTGTCTCTCTATCTCTCCGCCCCCCACACACACACCTTAAACCAACTTATATTTCAACTCTTTCTTGGACTCGAACTCAAGTTCTGTCGAAGGGTCATGAGGACTCGAAACGTCAACTCTTTTCTTCTCCGCCGGTGCTGCCAGACCTGCTGAGTTTTTCCAGGTAATTCTGTTTTTGTTCATCTTTGTGTGAGTGTTCAGCAGCAGCAGGGTGAGGAGACACTGGAGCCCTGATACGTCCCACTCTGTTTGGGGTGGGCTGTGCAAGAATAGAGTCCATGTGCAATTTGCATTAGTCAATGCTCTTCTCTCATTTTCAGGAGAGGAATGCTCATAATGCTGCAGGGCGGGTGAGGACTGACAGTGGCCAGGTGCAGTTAGCCATTCTCAGCCGGTTTGAGCAGGAGGCCCAGGATTTGGAGCGGCGCCATGCGCCCAGGTCCACTGGTGTTGGTAAGATTGGGGTGCCACGGCCAGATATGTATGGCCAGCAGTGAGGTCAGCATTGTTCTCCCAACAACCATAGCAGTGCTGACTGTTCAGTGATTTAATTTTGCAACATGGCTTGACAATTGCTTATGGAAGGATGAGCATATAATGATCCGGGGGACAGCATCACATCATCTCTGCCAGGCAGGAACCAGAGCAGACACTAGCACCTTGGTGGGAGTTAGAACATTGGCTAGTGTCCCAGGGCACAGTGGTGAGGGCACTTCACAGTCGCTGGAGGAGCCGGCAGAGACAGAGAGTGCCCATGGCACCAGCAGGCGGAGGAATGCAGGGGACCAGGCACATGCTCAGTTGGTGCCTGATGATGTGCCTCTGGAGTCGTCCCCTAGGCAGCAGGGGCATGAAATGCAGCGGGGTGTGCAGGAGAATCTGCGGGGGATACATGAGGCTATGCTTGGCTTGGTCTCCATGTTGGAGGAGTCTACACGGACGATCGCCGAGGCAATGAGCCACATGTTCGAGCGCCATGCGTCCTCCATGGAGAGAGTGGCGACTCTCAAGGAGAGCCTTCTCCAGAAGAGCCATCAGGGCTTCCTGGGGATGTGCTCTGACCAGCAAGCCCTCACATCGGCATTGACCTCAGCTGGGAGAGTGCCAGTGTGGGAGATGGTATGGGCACCAAGCTTCCCAGCTCGGTGCCCATCCATCCACAGTGAGCAGGGAGGTCCAAAGCGACCTCACGTCGGCGCAGCAGCTGCCTGTCATCTCAATGGGCACCTCTCAGGGTGCTCCGGATGAGCTCGGCAGCTCCTCCGCCCCTCTCCCAGTGACCATAGCATCCAGTGAGGCTGCGACAACAGGGGAGATGCCAGCTGTGGAACTGGCAGCTCCCTCCCAGGCGGGGCCAGCACAGGCTTCACGGGGCATAGGACGACTGCCAAGGTCATCGAGGCCAACAGGACAGCGGAGTCAGCAGGCTGTCTCAGATATCACTCCCAGCAAGGGGGCAGCACCAAGACGTAGCACCCGGAAAGGCACCTTAGGCACACCATGGGTTTATCACTGCTGCTTTTGTGTTGGCCCAAGATGAGGTCTTCATGGTTTGCTTTGAATCGGAACACTCTTGTCATTTTGTTTCATTAAGTTTCTTTGCCTGTGATATTAAATTCAGACATGTGACCATGGCTGAGGGTGTCTCTTTTCTTCTGCATGTGCATGGTTTCAAAAAATGTTAGGAGTGCTTTGTGGGACATTCAGCTTTATTAACAAGGCCCTTAGTTACTGTTCTGAACCTGGCAGATTTGGCACTTAGGCGTCGAGTATGGAGCCTACAGCCAGGCTTGTCCTGGAGATCTGTGGTGTGCTAGCAAAATGTTCGTTGGATTAAAGCCTACTGGATGTCCCTGCCTCCCTGGAGTGTGCCTGGCTTAGCGTCTACCCCCTCAGCATTTCCCTGTACGTGCTTTTCCTCAGACTCACTGCTGGACTCATCGTGTGCAGCCGCAGCCACTGCGTCAGTGTCTTCATCGTTCACTGCGTCCCCCCTTTCCAGCGCAATATTGTGGAGAGTGCAGCATGCAACCACTATCACCGACACATGATCTTAGGGGTACTGGAGTGCGCTCCCCGAGCAGTCCAGGCATCAGAAGCACATCTTGAGAAGACCGATGGCTCTCTCCACCACAGCCCTTGTGGAGGCGTGGCTCCTATTGTACCGCTGCTCAGCTTCTAATATTGGATGGTGGAGAGGCATCATCAGTCACCTTCTGAGGGGATAGCCCTTGTCATCCAGCAGCCATCCATCCAGCCAAGCCGGAGCACTGAAGAGCCCCAGCACCTGGGAGTGTCTGAGGATGTAGGCGTCATGGGAGCTGCCTGGGCACCTTGCACAGATTTGTAGAATCAGCATCCTGTGATCACACACTATCTGCACCTTCATGGAGTGGAAGCCCTTCCTTTTGACAAAGGCACCAGGCTCACCCGCTAGCACCTTGATGGCCACATGTGTGCAGTCTATAGCACCCTGGACGTGGGGGAAGCCAACAATGGCCCTGAAGCCTCTGGCACACTGTGTCTGGCTTGCCTGGTCCCAACAGAAGTGGAGGAAGGTCAATGCATGCCTGAACAGAGCATCTGTAACCTGCTTGACACAAGTGTGGATAGCTGATTGGGAGACACCACAATGATCATCCACTGACCCTTGGAAAGAGCCAGAGGCAAGGAAGTTGAGGGCAGTTGTGACCTTCAGAGCCACTGGCATGGGGTGTCCACCCACACAGTTTGAGGAGATCTCAGGCCCTATCATCTGACAGATAGAGTTGACTGTCTCCCTTGCGAGATGGAGCCTTCTTCGGCACTGTACCTCAGACATATTGAGGTAGCTGCTTCGCTGCCTGTATACCCTGGCAGCAGGATAGTGGCGTCTTCTGTGGCCCCTTCCACCTTGGACTACCTCTTGACCCTGCGGCCCTTGTGCAAGCGCCTGTCCTCCCAAAGGTGGCTCCCCTGGAGGCTGAATGTGCACCCCTGACCTCCTCCCCACTTCTAGCCCTCCCTCCTCTGAGGAGCTGCTTCTAGTGGACAGTTCAGCTCTCATTCCCAGGCTATGGGAAGACTTCCAGAAACCTGCAGGCCCAAAAAAGATTCCTCACTGCAGAGTGCTGACCTGAGGGTTAAGAGTCCAGGCAAAGCAGCTGGTATGCATTTAGAAGTACTGCAGATCACACAGGCAAGTTTCAAAAACTGTGAAAGACCAATACTTGAGAGAACACTCGTGATCCCAGGAATAGCCTGTGGATGAAATTTATACAAATATGTCCTACCTGCCTGCCCGTTGCACCTGTGCGCCGACCCGAAGATTGCACAGGCGCCAAAAAATCGACATCAGTTGGTGAGTCAAGGGCTTTAAGTGACCCGTTAATTAATGGCAGGCATGCAGCAGATATCACTGCGCACCCACCAAACACAATATCGTGATGGCACGGGGTGATGTTGGGATGTCACTGTGCATCATTTTATGCGTGGACGTGTGGGACCTGCCCCCCCGCACACCAACAGGAAAATTCTGCCCATGGACTCCAAAGAGTTATATTACAAGGAACAATTACACAGCTAGGGTTGCATTCCCTGGAAAGGGTGATTTGACTGAAGCTTTCCAAGGTACTGAGGAGGACACAAAGAGTAGCTAGAAACTATTTCTACTGGATGGGGAGTCTAGGAATATGGAACATAGTGTAAAGATTAGAGCCAGACTTTTCTGGAGTAAAAAATTAGTAAACATTGACACAGAAAGAGTGGTAAAAGTTTGGAATTCTCTTCCACATACAGCAATTGATGCTAAGCCAATCTCAAATTTTAAACCTGGGACTGATAAATAAAAGGTAATTGACCTGAAATATTGGACAAGATTTTAACCCTCTCAAAAAATGTTTTCACTAACAGGTTAAAATCGGGCTCATTAAAAATGAGAGGCATCATTCCAATGCGCTGTCAGATTTTATTTAAAAAATATGTTCAAGGAGTCCATTAAATCTCCTGGGCATTTAAAAAGTTAAACAGAGCTTTTTCAAAAACGTTTTGAGAAGGAGATGTTTTTGTCTGCTCTGGCATTAAAAAGCTACAGGCAGAGAGTGAAATGCCTACACAGCCCAAATATAGCACAATTGTTGTCAGCAAACCATTTTCTGCAGCTATCATCTTAGACTGATAGCACAATGTAACCACAGCTTAAGGGTGCATTTGTACCACAACTTCACACTTTGTTGTTATAATGTGAATGCAGCCTGAATCTGAAGCCAAGGTCTGTGCTGATACCAGGATAAAACAGGGTGAGACTTGCTGGAAGAGAAAATCTCGCTGTGCTTTGCTTCAGTTCACTTCAAAAATCAGTTTAAGTCTCCCCACCCAATTTACGTAATGAAACTTCATTGTCACAGAAAAAGCCAAAACTGCTTTGAAGAGTGAATGCACCATAAAATACAGTGCGGGGAATGGAGAATATTTGAGCAAAGCAGGTTGCCCAATTATTGTAGAACCCTCCTGAATTTCACTTGCCCTATACCCACCTCTGTGTACGTACTGATGTAGGCAACATTCATGGAATTGCCAATTAGACAAAAAATGAATTCTTCATTTCTAGGGAATATACCTGAAATTCAAAATAACAAAAACCAAAAGAATAGACAAATCATTGATTGGTCATGTAATTGAACAGTTTGAACAGCACGTGCCCAGTGGTATGTTTGCTTGAGGGATCTCTAGTTCCGCTAATGTAATTGAGGGAAACAGGGATGTGTGAAAACATAATTAATTATTTATCTTGTAATTGTCAGCTCATTAGTTATCAAAATATTTGTCTTAGTTTTAAGCAAATGCATGGTTCCTGTTTAACAATTTCCAACAAAACATTTCTGCCATTTAAAATGTGATTGAAAAACAACAGGGATGGTTGTGGCTATAACTAAGCCTAAATAAAATGGGATGCTCATGCTTGCTTCAGTAATCCTGTCAAATAGCTGTTTCCCCACACTTGATTTGGTAAACATTTTAAAAACTGTAATTCCGCTGCAGCTTTGATAAATATCTATATTTCATGTCATTTTTAATATGTCAAAAAAGATATTTGGTTAATCTAAAAATTCTGGTAAATTTAATATCCACATGCACAAGTGTGAAACAGTATTCACTATTAAGAGATCTGGTACAAACCTCTGGTCCAAATGTAATTTTTCCAAATTTGCTGATGACATGAAAATTGTTGGGAATGTGAGTGGAGAGGATGATGTTAAGAGGCTTCAAGGCGATTTAGACAGGTTGAGTGAGTGGACAAATACATGGCAGATGCTGTATAATGTGGATAAGTGTGAAGTTATCCATATTGATAGGAAAACAGAATGGCAGAGTATTATTTAAGTGGTGTTAGATTGGAAAAAGTTGATGTACAAAGGGACCTGGGTGTCCTTGTACATCAATCACTGAGAGCAAGCATGTAGGTGCAGCAAGCAGTTAAGAAGACAAATGGTATGCTGGCCTTCATTGCAAGAAGACTTGAGTACAGGAGCAAGGATGTCTTACTGCAGCTGTACAGGGCCTTGGTGAGACCACACCTGGAGTATTGTGTGCAGTTCTGGTCTCCTTACCTAAGAAAGGATACACTTGCCATAGAGGGAGTGCAGTGAAGGTTCACCAGACTGATTCTTGGGATGGCAGGATTGTCCTATGAGGAGAGATTGGGCCGACTAGGCCTGTATTCGCTGGAGTTTAGAAGAATGAGAGGAGATCTCACTGAAATGTATAAAATTCTGACAGAGCTGACAGACTGGATGCAGAGATGACGTTTTCTCTGGCTGGGGGGGTAGGGAAGGCGTGACTGTCTCAGGATGCGGGGTAGGCCTCTTAGGACTGAGATGGGGAGAAACGTCTTCACTCAGAGGGTGGTGAGCCTGTGGAATTCTCGACCACAGAGGGCTATGGAGGCCAAGTCACTGAACACATTTAAGAAGAAAATAGATGGATTTTTGGACCTAAAGATGTCAAAGGGTATGGGGAAAGAGTGGGAGTATGCATTGAGATAGACGATCAGCCATGATCATATTGAATGGTGGAGCAGGCTCAAAGGGCTGAGTGATCTACATACATCATGGATAAGGAGAGTAAAAGGTACCAACGTGTTAATTAATTAACAAAATAGCATCTCTGCTTTCTGTTAAATGTCACTGAGATATTGGTGATTGTATGAAACTATTTATTCCACATTTTCCATTAAATACTGAAGTACCATTGATGTGCCAAAGAACAGAAAGCGATTTTTCCATAAGTATACTCTATTCATAAAATTTGTAAAGATACATAACGGTATAATTCAAGTGTCGTTCATGGAGTGCAAAACTGATTAATTTGGTTAAATACAGTACATTAACACTCCAGACTGCCTCACTTCAACCACAATGCAGATTACATTTCATTGAATATGCCCTGATACATAAGCCTGATGGGTTTAACACTTGTTCCAGCTGCTCAGTGTGCATTGACAGAAGGGACTGAAACTCTGGTCTCTGGCCTTTCCCAGTGAGCCTTTGTGGTGGCTGCCCCAAGCTTCAGTGCACAGTCCTGGACCTTGGAATGCAAGCCTGCAGTTGTGCATAAGTCCTTGCACTGGATGACCAACAAGTTTCAGAAAGACCAAAAAGGGTCTTTCACTGAGTTGATAGCCTCCAGCAACTGTCAATGTGTATCCATAGGAACAGCTCTCAAAGCAGAGTCTTCTGTTACCAAACTGATGAACCTGACAAAAAGCACAGCATCTCTTTCCAGACATTCTTTGCAAATGTCAAATGTCTGTTGAAGGGTCATGAGGACTTGAAACGTCAACTGTGCTCCTCTCCACCGATGCTGCCAGACTTGCTGAGTTTTTCTAGGTATTTTTGTTTTTGTTTTTGAATGTGAGGGCAGCTTCTTTTGGGGTGCACTGGCAGAGGCGGCGGATCCAAGCACAAAGGAGCTGGAGATCGGAGGGAAAACCCCATACAGCAGGGATGTTGGAGTTGTTGAGGGGGTGGGGGGGGCAACCCTTTGTCGCTGGTGGGCCCCTCCTTGGGCCAGGAGTGTCCTGGTTCTGATCGTTCATCCCCCCTGTGCCCTGGAAAGCCACTGGGGGACTGCCTTCATGCAGCTGGCAGCCTACCCACACAGTGGGGGTGGAAGGGGGAGGGGGGCATTGCTCTGCCAATGGCAAAATGTCAGCAGCGCAGGAAATTGCCCTTAATTGGGCCTCTAATTATTCAAATTTGCCACTGCATCCAGTCAGCAGGCAAGCAGGCCATTGCTGTTCCCATTGCTGGGAAACATCCCCAGCAGTGTTGCTGCACTGGGACACAAAGCGGCGCACTGACATCTTACCTGCCTACCCACTTCACAGCCCATTGCCCCCACAGCCAGTAAAATCCCAGCCTCTGTCAGGAAGAAGAACTGAATTTTGGAAAATGAAACATCAAAGCTGTAACTCATACATTAACAGTCAAATACAGAAAGTATATTTGTTTTAAATATAAGTTAATAATTTTTCACTTTTTCTTTCAATTAGATTATAGAAATGATGTTAGATTGTGGTACCTTACAAACTCGGCTACAAATCTGAATGTCTTTGTCTAATTTCATTCAAAGTTCAGGGATTCAGGAATTTTGAATGATTATCCAGAACATTAAACATATGTGACCAAGGTTTTCTGTTATAACAATTGGCCATTTTTTCAGTCCCATAAATTAACTATTGAAGTAGTTCTTAGATTTTAAGTATTTGTAATGATATTTGTGATTACAACAATCAAAACATGAGAGGTAGAGAACTGGTCTAAAATCACCCTCAATCCGCTTTAAAGTACTTACCTGACACTACAGCAAAGCCAAATGATTCACCTGAAGGACCCCAACAATCGAAGTTTAGGACAAAAACAGAATTACCTGGAAAAACTCAGCAGGTCTGGCAGCATCTTCTCCGCTGATGCTGCCAGACCTGCTGAGTTTTTCCAGGTAATTCTGTTTTTGTTTTGGATTTCCAGCATCCGCAGTTTTTTATCGAAGTTTAGAGTTTGGTTGAGGGGAAGGGCAGTGGCAGGGAAGGGGTGGCGTCAAAGCTTGGCAGGAGGCTCAAGATCAGAGCTTAGGGGTTGATTAATCATCAATTACAAAATAGAGGCAAGGGAGCACATCTGCTCCTACTGGCCTACAAGGAGTGCTTTAAAAAGCACTAAGTTGCTGGAGCCAGCAGCTCCCAACTCCATTTCACCATTGGATTTCCTGTGCCATGTGCACTCTGAAAACCTCATTTAATCATGATAATGAATTGCCTCTCCTCTCCAAGACAGACGCACACCTCAGACGTCTCACAACCATAACTGCAAAATATGGCAGCAAGCATGTACGTAGCAGGTTCAGACACCATGCCTGATTTTTAATTTTTAACACTCTCCCCCTATTTCCTCCCTCCAATCCCCCATCATGGAAGGTGTGTGGAATATCAAAGCCAATTGGTCTTTGCTTCCATTACACTGCCCCAGCATTCCTGGGGACTTTGCCTTGTATTGCAAGGGGGTGTGTTCTGCTTGAGGCAAAGGCTGAGAAACACAGAGTCTACTGCAAGCTATTTGAAGCTAGGGAGGAGCTGGAGTTTAGCAAACACTTAATGGTGTTTTTACACGACCTTGGTGGTAATGTAAAATGAGCAATAGTGAACTGACAGCTCATTTTAACTCTACCCATTTTAAAAATTGTTTGGAGTGTAAAGAGAGCTGCTGATTTGCTATCACCCACACTACGCTCCCACCTAAATTAAATTTCACACCCTCGCTTGCTGATTCCTTTTTCATTTTGGTATGTTCTTATGACCAGTCAATTGGAGACCAACTAACCATAAAAGCAACATTTTAAAAATGCATATTAAAAGGCATACTATTAACATCTCTGTTTATTATGAACCTGGCAACAGTCTGTATATGTTAGGTGGCTTAAAACAATTGTATCATTCATATCACCCACCAGTTTGTACTAGTGGTGACAGTTATTTTGAAAATGCTCAAGTTCTTCTAAAGGTAATTGAGACAGACAAGCACATTGACATTTTCTCCTAACCAATAACTTAGTGATTAGATGGTCTATTTTGGGAACTGTACTCCCAATGCACTATCTTGTTTTAGGCTTCATTGTCAGAGGACTTTTTAATAGGACTTTACTCCTCCAAGAATTTGGCCTGTGCAGCATTTGTCATCCTTTTGCTGTATATAAGTATTGAAATAGGATGCCCTAAAATATCAATGGGTATGGTCAGTTGTTGGTAATGAGAATGAAAGGTAAATCTATGGAAAGCTTGGAATAAAATGTCCTTAAGGCACAACTTGGTTTAGTTTCTTACTGTTCAGCTGCATTTTTCTTTCAATTAAGAGATTTTTATGATGTGCATCAATATTTGCCCCAATCCCAGCTTTGGAGGATTGCTATTTGGGGTGGGGTAAACAGTATCTCCCTGCACCCAGACAACATCCTGAAGTGCCTGTCTGACTGGCCCAACCCTCCACAACCTCTTGGAACCAACAGAACATTTGGCAAGCTTTCAGATTATAAACATGAGCTGCAACAATTCTGAGGTGAACCCATTTCCAGGAATTGTTTCCTGGGAATATTTTCTGGCGTCCCATTACAGTCGCTCAGAAAAGGTAGGACCATAACAGATCAACCTATGACTAAATCAAAGCCCACTTTGTTGTTAGTCAATGAAAATGCTAATTCAACATATTTTTTTATTAAATTGAAGCAATTAGATTGAAACATTATAAAATTTAAACCAACAATTAAGCATAAAGCTCTGATTTAAATTAGTTCATAAGTTAAAATATATTGTATCATGCTAGGGTTAGTATTGTGATGTATTCAGCTTTAGAATGTTAAAGCCAATTATGTTGAGTTATCTGTTCCTACTTATCTAAACTCATTTAAAATGTAATTCAGAACTATATATGCTAAACGATAATTACTAGGACAACTTAATTACTTGGCCTCCTGTAAATAACAGTAAAACTAAGCACCTAGTTACCTAAAAGCAGACGGCTTTTCTATCCGGTGTCAAAGATAAGATTTTCAATTGTTCTTGCCTACAATGTCAATACAGAAAACACAGTTTAGATTAAATAGACACATATATTCAAAAGCTGGTGGAGATAATATGTTTATCCATGTTTAATCCAATCACTATTCTTTTTAAACATCTTTGTGTAACTTTTCTATTTTTAAAAACTTTTCTTGGGCATTTTTTCCCTTCTTCACCTTTCTACCTTCCTCTCCTGCAGGGTAATGGCTCCATGGGGACAGACTTTCCTGCACGCCTGTCTTATGCAGGCTACTGCTCCATGGAGAAGGGCTGCCATTCAGCACTGACTGATTTGGGGCAATGGTCTTACGAGGGCAGGTTGCCCTCCCGTGCCTCATCCAACTGTCATTCATTATGCATGAGTTAAGAAAGTGAAAATTAGCTCTAAGACAACATACCTGAGTTCAATACTCACCCAGCTTCAGGAATCAGAATCTGGATCCCTGGCTGAGGCTACACTGCTCATTATCCTAATGACGTTAACCAACACCATAGAGCAGTGTTGAACCCAGGGGTCTGACTGTTCTGTGTATAACTCAAAGCCATAATGGACAACGTATTTAACAATTAAGTTGTCAGGGGAGTCCAAATCTCCTCTTTATTGTATTTTGAACTTTGCAATCATAAACCAAATAAAAGCATGAAAACACACAGACTAGTTACAGTACAATATTTACTTACCAGATTCTAAGGTACATAGATTATTTTTAAGTCATAGGTTCCAGCTTGCAAGCTCTGAAGGATAAATCTAATGAATGAAGATGTAAGGTCTCAAAAAGCATATTTGAATACTTGACTATTTTTTATCATCAGTAAAACCAGTAAACTGTTAAATGTGAAATAGAACTCCTGGGAGGAGAAGATAAACTAACAGGGAATGAACAGCAAATGTTGGGGATACTTAAATACTTTATGTCAGTATATACAAAAAAGAAACATATTGAGGAAGAGTTAATCTCGAATTGATTAAAAGTGAAACAAAAGATATTGCAAGTAACATGGTGAATGTGGGCAATGCAGTGGATGGGAGGTACATATTAAAAACCTTGACTGGAGCGCTGTAATGGAGAAGATTAAAGGATGTAGAATAAAGGGAAGGGTTGGAATAGGATTAAAATCTGGCCCCAAGAGAGATAGCAGAGATTATTGATTAAGGGCAGTTTCCCAGAGTGGTTAGGCATAGGCAACAGCGTCTCAAGGGGTTCTGTTCTCAGATCACTTTAGTTCACTATGTACACATGGTACATGACTTGAATATTGGGCTAGACGGTGTTGAGTTCAAATTTTATGACCATACCAAAGTGGCAGTAAATAATTATGAGGATGAAAGGAAGCTTCAAGTAGGATAATGTTAAAAAAGTGGATTGGGAAAAAAAATTGGAGATGAAATTCAACATTTGCAAGTCTAAAGTGGTACATTTTGGTTAAAAACATTAAAAGTAATAATTATACTTTGACAAGGGGAAAGGTTGGGTGATATGTGTGGCATTGGGATTTGGGGGTTCAGACTCAAAGAATACACTTCTGTTGACAATTTATCTGTTCTGAAGCCTGATAATAATCCATCCAATGGGGAGGGGATCGCCTTCTAACTGCTTAAATAAGGCAACTGAAGATCTAAAGCTATCAGTTGGTGAAGTTACCATTTTATATATTTGCATAGATTCCATTAATTGTATTTAATCATTTCAAAATAACTACTTAGCCTATGTATTTGTTCTTTCAAATTCTTTTTATGTGTTCTTACTGTGCTTTACCCTATTTTCATTTTTTTTATATTATAGCACCCAGCTCTTTGATGGTCTGCTGAATAATGAAATATATAACTGGTCCCTCTTTCTCATGTTTTTAGCCTCTCTCTACCCATAATAGCTAATATTTAATTTATGCCGTTTCTCAGTTGCAAAGATATTTGGATAATTCATTGTAAATTATATTGCTGCTCTGCACTTTATGTTTATAATACAAATTTATTGTGATAATCTCTTTAACTGGAAGGGGATGTGGTAGTGGTAATGTCCAGAGCCCCAGGTTAATGTTTTGGAGCCATGGATTCAAACCCCACCACAGCAGCTGGTGGAATTTAAATTTAATGGAAAAAAATCTGGAATATAAAGCTAGTCTTAGTAATGATGACTATGAAACTATCATTGATTGTCATAAAAGCCCATCTGGTTCACTAGCGTCGTTTAGGGAAGGAAATCTGCCTGGTCTGGCCTATATGTGCCTCCAGATCCACAGTAATGTGGTTGACTCTTAACTGCCCTCCAAAGTGACCTAGCAAGCCACTCAGCTCTAGGGCAATTAGGGATGGGCAACAAATGCTGACCTTGCCAGCGATGCCCACATCTCATGAAAGAATAAAAATAAAATGTCATATTCCATTTGTACTTGTAAAGTTTCTTCATACCGATTAAAAACACATCAGTAATGTATTTATTACATGTTCAATATCATAAATCTAAATATCAGAACAGCTTTGTGAATAAATACACTTACATATGAGATCACAAAAAATATTGTTAAATCCTAATTTGCAATGCTATTGCCTTTACAATTAAAATAAAATGATTTGATATCACTGTGAGATGAAATCAAATTCATTTTGAAAATGGTACTGGAAGTTTGTAACAGCTTATATTCTTATTGTGCTATCATTGATATTACTTTGCTGATGTTACACTATAATAATGTGCCAGAATCATATCAGAATCACAGGAAGTCATTGGCTGAGCATTGTAACATATGTAAGTGGCATGAGAGATTACTTTTCCTACCTTGAAGAGAGCTCAGATCAAAGAAAGATCTACAAAGTGTAGCAACAATTCTCTGACCTATACTTCCTTTGAGCATAGCTCCCCGCTGAAAGCACAAGATGGTGGAATTTACTCTAAAGCTAATGTTTTGTGAATGGATGCAAAATGTAGTACAAGAAATAAGTTGCTTATATGAAATTAGTTCACATTTGTTTCTTTGAAAACAGATATTACAAAAAAAAAGATTCATACCAGATCCAATCCTTTACTAAAGCATGATATGGTGACTAAAAGCAAAGTCTGCGTCTCAGAATTTCAAAAATCCAGGATTATTCTGATATTTAGAAACCAAACTGCTTTACCCCTTGGAACCAAACTTATCTTCAACAAATGGTTCAATCTCATACCACCTGATACCACGGCAGATACTGTTCCAGTCAGTCACAGACTGAGAAATGATTAAATACCAGGTTGTACGTCAACAGTTATCCAGGACTGAAGATTTGTATTATTTTCAGTGCAGGAAGTCACCTCTGATAATGTATCAAGAAGTCAAGTGGTACTGAAGACAGAATGGTGCATGCATTGATTGAGTACATACACATTTCCATTTACATCAAAGGATCTAAGACAGACTTTTTTCTCATTTCCATCAGACTAAAGCAGGACTAGTCAGACTGGCAACAAATGATCAGAATTAACAAACACTGCCACTTTATAGATCACAACAATGACTTCAGACAAATTATCATTGGTTTGTCCTGATCATACATGATACAAGTTCTTTGTTAACCCTTCAAAATTGACTTAGCTTCTTTTGCATAATTGCTTGTCTCTCATTGCTTTGGAACTGACTGTGAAAAATATACAGAGCAGCAGAAAATATGAAATAAGTATGATTATAGAGTCAATAATGATTCCTTTTCAGAGACATTTCAAGGCAGCATACCTCTCAAGTCATTTATGCTTTAATTGTAAAAATTCGAAACGTTCAACGGTGTGGTTGAGAAAAGCAAATTCAGCTGGTTTGCCAGCTAACTGTGATCCCATACCATATGCTAAGCCAACTTACCCCATTTCAACTCATTGCAGGTTAAGAAGTATGTAAGGCAGTGATTTTAGTGAAGCATTGGAATAATTCTATTAACAAACATAGCAGAGCAATAGTGGCCAAGAAGCAAAATGTGAACCTTGACAGGAGACTATGGGGTGATCCAATGTTCCCAGCTGGAATTAATGGTTGCAGGAAGCACATCTCGGGGAAATCACTGGCCTACAGCTTTGATGTTTCTGAGATACAGTTCCTGTAAGCACTGCTTTCCTGGTAGAAGTTCTGGATAACAAAATTACCCTTTAGACACTTGAAATGACTTGACAGTACTGACTACTTTTACAATACTTACAGATTTCTCTTGGCATTGTTTAGATTAAGTTGGATGTTGTACTGTTTTACAACAAATGGAGCACTGTTTCACATAACACGCAATGTATTATAATAGGATAAACACTCCACTTGCCCTATACACTGCAGATTGTTTTGAAGAACTGCAATAAAAATAATGAAGACCCACACAAGTAAAATAAAAATCCAAAGTTCCTCAGTACAGGAACATCATTTTGCCTTCTTAGGCATTCCATCCGAACTCATGTTTATCCCCCTCACTGAAAATAAAGCCGTTGTTGTAGTCAAGTGAAATTTAAGAGTTGAGTGCTTAAGTCTTTGTAAAACATGAGCAAATTAACTCAATCGCTTTTTGTGAGTGAAGCTTTTACCAAAAATTGTATCTGTACGAAACAAACATAATCCTTTTTTAAACGGATTGTATTTAGCATTAGTAAAATGGTCTCAGTTTAGTTAGCAAGGAAGGTGATGGCTTCTTGATATTTTCTTGTAAACTTTACCTAATAAAAAAGAAGATAGATACATTTTTAGAAAAACTAGTGAATAACATTTGTTGACAGCAAGTACTCACTAAGTACCTGCTGTGTCTGTAATGTTCCAGGGTGGGAAGGAAATACATTCCTTTGCACATGTGCAGGAACCACAGCTGCATGGTGTTTCCTAGGAATTGAATCTCCTTACATCAATAATACATTCCTGTGCAAGTGCATTTGTTATAAGCTCTTTGAATGTGAATTGTTAGCTTGTGGGTGGAAACAGTGAAATATGGCAGGAGAGGGGTTTGGACCATTGACCAGAAGCTTAACTAGACCAGAGAGAGCAGGGAAGTGGTTAAATACTCTAAGGTGTAGCTCACCTCAAAGCCCTCAAAACGTCCTCACCATCTTCATTGTTCAAGTCAGGAGAGTAATAGAACATTCACCACTTACATGGGTGAGTGAGGCTACAACAACACCCAAGAATCTCAGCACCATTCAAAACAGAGCAGTTCACTCATCGTCACCAGACACCAGGCTCAATATCCAACACCTTCCGTCACTGGTGTACTGTAGCTGCAGCATCACTATCTAAAGAATGTACTGCAGTAACTCATAAGGTTACTTTGACAGCAGATCTCCCCCTTGCAATCTCTACCAGAAAAAAGGACTTAGCAGCTATGTTGAGGGAACATCACCACCTCCAAATTCCTTTCCAAATTACCCATTGCATCCCACTGTGGGCAACCATTACTATTCCTTCATTGCCGGTAGATCAAATCCTGTAATTCTCTGCCTATGACCTTTGTGTAAGTCCTATCATCAAAAGGATCACAAACTTCATGGAAGTGGCCCACCATCATCTCTTGGGAAACTAGAGATGGTTAATAGAAGCATTTAAGGGGTAACAAGACAAGCATATAAGGGAGAAGGGACTAGATGGTCCAAGGAGAACATAAACACGGCAAGAACTGGTTGGGCCAAATGGCTTATTTCTGTGCCATATAACCTATGTAATAAATGCAGCCTTGCCAATGATAACCTGATGCTGGTTATCAAAAGGGGGAACATAAAATCTTGATCAATGTAAAAAAAAAACTAGGGATGATTTCAAACCAAACATGAAATCTGAATCTACCTGCAATATAGCAGTTCATTAATAGGGAGCCTCTGCCATTAATATTGTTGGTAAACTGACGAAGCTTGTCATTAAGAACTAGCGCTACTCCGGAAAGATAGCTATTTAACGAGAGCCAATGCTTTTAAGTATTACAATCATAGGACAGCCAGGAGTGAAAGATGTTTTTTTAACTTACCTAGCCTGTTTAAGAACTTCAGAGAAATGGCATTTCACATCCCATCTCAAAACACCACCAGGCTGTGAAGTTTGCTAAATGTCAAATTTTAAAGTTCCACAATTTATAAAATCAAGAAAATCAGTCAGGGAAATAATAATGAACTCTGTATAATACACAAGGAAATATAGGACTAGAAAATGAGTAATAAATGGCTATTAACTCTGTCTCCTTCCTGACAGCCTATTCTACAAAATTAATGGTGTGATTCAACATTTGTCACAAAGAACTTCCTCCAAGTAAAATACTCAGACAGGATGCTAGTGAAAATGACTTAAATCAGTATTATTGGCACCACAAGGATGGGTAAATCAACCATGGCACAATGCCTTACCACTTACCTCAATACAGTAATTCAATAGGAAATAAAGCAACATATTAGCAATGACATCACTGACACAGCAGACTTCACTGTCTGCAATAAGGCTTGAAACATTCTTTTTAAAAAGAATGTTACAACTGGTCCCCAGGTGAGGTCCCCCAATTTGTTATCTTCCCGAATGAGACCCAATTTTGTTATGTGAGGAGGAATAAGCTGGCTCTCCTTCTTTATTCAACCCCATCAGCTGGTCGCAACAAGGTTAATTTAAAAGGGATCCCTTGCCCTGCGGATACCTTTTCCCAGTCCAAATGTATTTCTTTAGAAGCAGCCAATTTAACCAGCTTGAGTCAAAGAAAGAGTAAATTTATTAGTTACTAAAAACCTGAGAAAAATAAGAAAAATGCAACACACATACACACAGATCAGAAATGAGAAGCTGAGAGTCCAAGTAAAAATTTTAAAAGATATATGAATCAGTCTTTGTCTTGTCGTGAGGTGTGGATGGTGAAAAGTTGTGGCAGTTAATTTGGTTGATTCCAGTAGAACTGACTTTGGCAGTTTCGCAGTTGGTTTGGAGATACTTGGTCCAGCTGAACAAGTGGTCCTATTTCCTTTTTGATTGTGGCTTCTGCTTAGCCTTGCCTCCAGCAACAGAGAGAGACAGAGAGAGAGAGAGAGAGAGAGACTTTGCCTGCAACTGCAGGGGTGCTTAGTTGGTCTTCTTATTGCTTTCACGCATCTTTTCTATCTCCCTTTCAAGTGTCTCTGCTTGAACAAGGCCATGACATCTTTTCAGGTGTGACATTTCATGTTCTCTCAGGACAGATCTGTCAGTATAATTCACATAGGAATTTTCCAGAAAGTTTTCACTTTACATTATCAGCCATCTTTTGCTCAGTGTCCTTGCTTGTATTTCTTTAAAAACACACACGTCTTCCTTATAAAGTTCGATATGCCCATAATTCATGGCTGTAATCAGCTTTTCATGGCAAGAAGTATTTTATGGTTTCCTCAATGAGTTGATGGTACTATACTGAGCCATGCAGATCCATAGCCTAACAGGTTTGCTCCCTGTTTTAGGTTCAGTTAACTAATCACGGGCAAAGCAGCAATGGTGGTACAATTGACCTCAATTAACCAACTGGATTAAAAAAATGAAATATTAGTTACAGTGCCTTGTCTTGACTATTGTCCAGTGAATTCCTGTTAGAAAGTTTCACAAGGGTGAGAAGGGGGGCAATTTTTAAATTTCCCCCCAAATTATAGGAATAAACGTATGTCATTCAGCCTCTTGAACCTGTTCAATTAGATCACGGCTGATCTGTATCTTAAGTCAACTTATCTGCCTTGGTTCCTTACCCCTTAATATCTTTACCGAACAAAAATCTATCAATTTCAGTTGTGAAATTATCAATTGGTCTAGCCTCAACGTTATTTTCGGAAAAAGAGTTCCAGATTTCTTCTACCTGTTGTTTGACGAATGTTCCCTGACAAGATTTAAATGTCACACTGGCATGTGCTATTCCTATTGGTTCCCTAAATCTCAGCTCTAGAGGTCCTGACAAAATTCTTGAATGATCTAACTCTAACTTTAAGGTTGTGCCCCCTTCTTCTGGACTCTCCCACCATAGCAAGTAGTTTCTCGCTACCTTATCAAACTTTTAATTATCTTAAACACCTCAATTAGATCACCCCTTAGTTTTCTATAATGAAAGGACTAGAAGCCTAGACCATGCAACTCTCCACAGAATTTAAACTTTTTAGCCCAGATATAATACTGATGACTAGGAACATAAAAAAATAGGAACAGGAGTAGACCATTCGGCCCCTCGAGCCTGTTCAGCCATTCAATAAGATCATGGCAGATCTTCTGTGAATCTGTGCTGTATCACCAATTTATCCTTCCTCATGGGTAGTACCAAGATTGAACACAGTACGCCAGATGTAGTCTAACCAAAGCTTTACACAGCTGTGACATAACTCCCAACCCTTTGCATTCCAGCCTCCTTAAGGTAATGGCTAACATTCCATTAGCCTTATAATCAAATAGACTGTCAACAGTCAGTGTTCGGGTAGCCCTGACATGATTTAGGTGAGGTGCTAGTGGGTGCCATTACCTGTGGAATCATATCCCAGTATGGAATCAACATTTTTTTTATTATTCCTTCATGGGAAGTGGGCATTGCTGACTAGGCCAGCATCTATTGCCCATCCCTAACTGCCCTTGTTCAGAGGGCATTTAAGAGTCAATCACATTGCTGTGGGTCTGGAGTCACATGTAGGCCAGACCAGGTAAGGGTGGCAGATTTCCTTCCCTAAAGGACATTAGCGAACCAGATCTTTGAGAAAGGAATGGGGGTGGGAGCAAATTAGTGATAGAGAAAGCTTGAGGGAATAAAAACAAAAAGAAATTGAATGTGGAAAACCTAAACACTTAGCATCTAAATGGATTAACCTCTTTTAAGGTTGCTGATCTCAGCAAGGACAGTGATGGGAATATTGTGTTGGGTTCAGCGACTTTAGGGTAGGAAAAAGGAAAATTAACAAGCAATCTACAACTTTTTGGGCTGAACTTTGAGGTCGTTGGGCGAGCCTGGGAGTGGCTGGGAAAAGGTCCGCCACCTGCAATCGTCCCCCAACCTCAAGTTCCCACTAGCTGTCCAATTAACAGCCAGCCAGTGTGAAAGGCGCGCTGGAACGCTCAGCACTGCCGGGGCGGGGGTGGGAGGAGGGAAAGCGTGGAAGTCTGCACATGCACATGGAAACGCGCGCTGAAAGCTCCCTTAGGGCAAAGAGCTGCATCAGGGGCTGAAGAATTGGAGCAGCAAAAATAAAGATTTTAAAAATGCTAGAAACATGCCCCCACTTGTGACTCAGTCATGTTTAAAATGAAGTTGAACATTTTTTTTTTGTTTTTTTTAATTTACCATTGGAAACCACATCCTGCCCACGGATGAGGTTTCGTAAAAAATGCAAAGGCCGCCTAACCTATTCGCCCGCCTGCCAACCGAATGGTTGAACAGGCAGTGAAAAATACAAGTTAATTAATTGCTTAAGGGCCTTAATAGACCTCTTAATAGTCAGCGGGTGTGCTGCTGACTCTTGCACGTTCCCACCGACCAAAAGGTTGCGAGTGTACGCGATCGGGACGCTCACCCGACGTCATCACACGTGACTTTATGCCCGATCAGGTCGGGTGCATGCCTGCCCAATGAACATAAAATTCAGCCCATAATCATTATCCTGTGATCTCTACTGGGAGTGCAGGGTTGGACGTTTGTGTAGCCTACTATCACTGGTGCATCGCGGTGGTGCATGGGGGTGGAGAGTGGTGGCAGGGGTGATCACTTCAGTGCAAAGTTCAAACAGGGGGGCTACCCTTCTGTATCTGCCTCAACCTCAACCTATTTTCCTGGGTCAGGGTTCATTGCATTTACATGGTGGGATCTCCTGGCAGGATTCCCACTGTCAAGGACTAGCCCCTATCGAGCAGGGCCACTGTCTTCATGGAAGGTAAACACATTTGTTAAAATGCAGTGTGGAAATAATAATTATTCATCCTATCCATACATGTGCAGTATAATGTTAAATGATTGAAAATGGTCTGTAATATGCTTTGATTTCAAGGCTTTGAGATTTATATGGATACTCATTGGTACTTACCATCTCCCTCATCTTTGTAACCTTACCTTTGGAGGCAAATAAATGATATGAGGAGGTACCTTAGCATTTTAGGAATGGTTATGATAAATGGGCTAAATAATGTGCACTATTTAGCGCATAGCTTTGTCATATATTATTGCTATGGTAGCAATTTTGCTTTTCTTGGGCCAGAATTTTCTGGCTGATGTGCGGATGGCGGAGCTCACACGTCAACACATAAAATGTCGCGTGCTGACGTTGCGCAAGCACGCCAAAATCAGCATGCGCATCACGATATTTCACCCGCCATTAATTGAAGGGTTCGTTAAGCCCATTAACTTGCCAGCTGTCCAGGATTTTGAGGGGCCCATGCGAACTTCAGGTCGGTGCACAGGCCCAACGGGAAGGTGGGTAGGAGATTATTTAAGAAAACTTTTGCAATGTCGGGATATGTGGACTCAGAGGGGTTGTTCATGTTTTTGACAAAGTTATAATTGATGAAAGTGTTTAAAAGTTGCCTGTGTGATTGTTACTAGTTCTCATCAATTTCCAAAAGCTTCTTGTGTACTTTGAAACCAGTCTGCAGACTGTGATCTTTCTCGGGCCTGCAGCTTTCTGGAGGCCTCCATTTAGCCTGGGGGATATGGGTTCTGACCTCTCCACTGGAGGCAGCTCCCCTGAGAAAGAAGGGAGGGATAGAATAAAGAGGAGGCCAGGACTGGTCAATCAGCCTCCAGGGGAGCAACCTTTGGGTGTCCAGGTGCAGGCACAAGGGGCGCAGGGCCAAGAGGTTGTCCAAGGTGCAAGGGTCCGTAGAAGATGTCACTATCCTGCTGCCAGGATATACAGGCGGCAAAGCAGCTACCTCAGTATGACTGAGATGCAGTATGAAGGAGACTCCCTCTCTCAAGGGAGACAGTCGACTATATCTGTCAGATGATTGGCCCTGAGATCTCCCCTAATTGTGTGGGTGGACACCCCATGCCAGCGGCTCTGAAGCTCACAGTTGCCCTCCACTGCTATGCCTCTGGCTCCTTCCAGGGCTCGGCAGGTGATCTTTGTGGTGTCTCCCAATCAGCTGTCCACGTTTGTGTCAAGCAGGTTACAGATGCTCTGTTCAGATGGATATCCACCATCATCCACTTCCGCTGCGACCAGGCAAGCCAGACAAGCGAGCCAAAGGCTTTGCGGCGATTGTTGGCTTCCCCCGCGTCCAGGGTGCAATAGACTGTACACATGTGGCCATCAGGGCGCCAGCAGGTGAACCCAGTGCCTTTGTCAACAGGAAGGGCTTCCACTCCATGAACGTCCAGATAGTGTGTGACCACAGGATGCAGATTCTACAAGTCTGTGCAAGGTACCCAGGCAGCTCCCACGACACCTAGACCCTCAGTCATTCTCAGGTGCAGGGGCTCTTCAGTGCTCCAGCTCAGCTGGATGGCTGGCTGCTGGGTGACAAGGGCTATCCCCTGCGAAGGTGGCTCATGACGCCTCTCCGCCATCCAAGAACAGAAGCTGAGTTTCGATACAATAGGAGCCAGGCCTCCACAAGGGCTGTGGTGGAGAGACCCATCGGTCTTCTCAAGATGCGTTTCTGATGCCTGGACCGCTCAGGGGGCGCACTCCTGTGCCTCCCAGATTGTGTTTCACTGATAGTGGTAGCATGCTGCACAATCTTGCGCTGGAAAGGGGGGATGGAATGGATGATGAAAACCTTGATGCCCTGGATGAGTCTGCACATGATGAATCCAGCAGTGCCTCAGAGGATGAGGAAGCACAGGGCAATGATGAGGGGCAGAATGATAACCCACATTTACACCAAGGAGACAGGGACACCCGGGACAATTTAATCCAAAGAACCTTCAGCTAGCTCCACACACATGGATCAGTAGGAGCAGCATTGCCTGGAACTTCCACATGTGGCACTTAGGTGCTACATCTTCCACCTGTTCAGCTGCAAATAAGGGCTTAGTACAGAAACATCAATGTCCACTCAAACACTCATGATAAATATGTGAAAAAGAAAAATGCAACACAAACAAAAGACCCTGAGCCATGGTTACAAAGGTGGACTTTATTTTGTCCAAAACAAAAACACACACCGCTTGTTTGCAATCACAAAAATATGGGTCCCTATTCTAAGGCCAACACAAAATCACCAGTGACATACTCGTGGAGTGCCTAAGGTGCCTTATACTTACGTTTTTGGATGCTACGTCTAGGTGCCACCCCATCTCTCGGAGTGGCTTGAGAGACAGCCTGCTGACTCTGCTGTCCAATTGGTCTAGATGACCTTGGCAGGCATCCTCTGGCCCGTGGAACCTGTGATGGCCCCGCCTGGGAGGGAGTGGTCAGTTCCAAAACTGGCACCTCCCCAGTTGTCGCCGCCTCAATGGAAGAAACTTTGACTGGCAGAGGGGCGGAGGAGCTGCTGCTCTCATCCAGAGCGCCCTGAGAGGAGCTCACAGCAACGACAGGCAGCTGCAGCGCCGACTTGAGGTCCAAATCTACCTCCCTGCTCACCGCAGATGCATGGGTACCGAGTACCGGCGTTTGGTTTCAACAACATCTCCCACAATGGAAAACACCACCTGTGGCCAGTACCACTGAGAGGGCTTGCAGGTCAGAGCGTATCCCAATCATATTTTGATCCATTCGGTTAAAGCCCCTCTCTATGAGAGTCACCAATCTCTCATTGAAGGAATCCTGATGCTCTGCCCTGAGGGCAGATTCTTCATGTGCACTCTGCCTACACTCCTCCGTCGCAGAGAGCAACTGAACCATTCCCTCATGCAACCCTGCCAGATGCAAATGCACTTCCTGCAGCCTGTCCTGCAGCTGCTGCAATGGGGACAACTCCAGAGGCATGTCATCGGTGCCGGACTCAGCATGTGCCTCATCCCATGCAGCTCTCCGGCTGCTGGAGCCATCGGCGTTCTCTGCCTCGACCATCTCCTCCAGCGTGATGTGCCGTTTCCGCTGTGACCTGGGACTCTAGCCGATGGTAAAGTCCCCACCGAGGTCTGTGTGTCTGTGCTGGTGCCTGGCTGGCTGAAATGATGTTCCGCAAGTTGCACTTGTTGGCCCTCAGGTGTGGAGGGGGGGGGCAGCGGGATCGAGGTGCGGGTCGCTCTGGTGCTAATGCTGAAATTAACAACAAGGACAGTGCATCAGTTGGCATTCATTCACTTCACTCTTTCATTCCTTTCATCCACCCGCCCCCAGCTTCATACGTCGCTCACCCTTCAAGACCCTAAGGAGAAGAACATTGGTGAGTTGAAAAAGAGTCAAGACGAGCCCCAAACATTAAACGCACATGAATACAGGCTGGTCAGATGGCCTCATGAATGCCACATGGCATGTTATGAACCATAGGAGTAGGGAGAGTGCAGGGGTACCTGATTTGGATGCATTGTGGCATTTATAGTTGCGGGGCTGAGGAAACATTGCAAACAGTAGCGACATTTGCCGTTGATCACAGGAGATTGAGAGGTCACATTATTGGCCTTCATTCCATAAGGAGGGACATAGACCGGATGGGCAGAAGACAACATTTCCCCTTGGCGCAGGGATGAGTAACGTGGTGGCATTTATCTAAGTTGAGTGCCATGAGGTTCACAGCTGAGGTGCTGAGGACCTTCTGGACAGAGTAATGTGGGGCGCACTGGCTGAAAGGGTGCTGGAGGTCCCAAACCCCCCAGAATGGAATAAGTCTTTGGCTGTGCAGCAGCAATCCAATGGCATGTGAGACCATGGTGATAGGGGTCACAAATGGGATAAGGTGACTTTGGAAGGCGTTGGAGACACGATTCCTCATGGGGAAGAGGGTCCTTTCTGTATGTCTCAGCCTGTGAATGAGCATTGTTGCAGCATTAACTATTGAAGCAACCATCAGTGGTTTGGATGGTGGGCAGATAGAGTGGATGGGACTGTGGGCCTCAAATATCTGGCCGCCAGACAGCAGCCTCACTGCCCCCAGCCACCCTGGTCTCCTGACTGCTGCCCAGCTCCATGGCTGCTCTTCAAAAGGTGAGGCACTGCAGGAGGGTGTGCCCACCTCCAGTCCTCTGGCGCTCCCGGGCATTGTGGTGAGTTTTTGCCTGCAAAACAGAGAAGAGGATTTATTGGAGCTGATCGCTCATGTAGTCTGCATGTGCACGCTGCACCCCAACAACAGTGGCCCATCTGAGGCCTCCAGTGGCTCTTATCCACACTACTGGTGATCAGTCCCCAGAAGATAGTACAGCTGGTCCCAACCTCCTCCCGCAATGGCCACCTTGGACACATTTGGCGTCCATCACTTTGAATATCACACGGCTCTTAGCGCCCATGGCAAGGAGGCGCAACTAGGTGCGGCACCAATGCCAGCAGATGGCACTTGCCCAAAACAACTTGAGGCACCCCTTGCACCATCTCATTACCATCAATCTGACATGTGTTGGAGTTCTGAGTATGTGTCGTGCGGCCTCCCCTGCAGGTTGCCCCCAGATTACTCAAATGCCACAAAGACCAACAAATGCTGCGGGGAGAACCTATCTTCTCCTCAACCGCTAAGGCTGGTGTAAGCATGGTCAGTACCCATTTGCCCACCCAGCATGCGACAGATGCCCTCTGCAATAATGACAGCAAGAGATGGTTGGGGGGATCAAGGGCTAAGGCTGCCTTCTGGGTCAAATGGCCAAGGCGGACATGGTAATCACCCTTCCAGAGCACAGCAGATCATTGAATTGTTTTCTGCCATTGCGCTGCACATCATCATGGGCGCTTACAGCATCATCCACCTCCTTCCATGCCTGGCTGTTGACATGGGCGGCCCTCCTTCTCCTGTCCTCCGGATACAGAAGTTGCCGATGGATGTCCACCTCTTGCAGGAGGACAGCAATGCAAGCATCGGAAAATCGGGGGGGCACAAGTGCCTCCCCCCCCAGCCTCTCCTGTGGCCTGCGCCCCTCCTCCTGCTCATGCTGCTCTGCACTCGCACCTCCGTCCCTCTCTCCATGCGTGGCCATGGTACACTGCCGCAAGCAGGCTGCCTGGCCACTCCTTAAACAGGTTGCCGGCTCCCCATTGGAACTGGAAGTCAGAGGCCGCCCCCGCGACTATTTTCCCGTTCTCCACGGGAGTTGCTTACCCACGTTGTGGGCCTTAATTGGCCCGCCCACGGAAAATGGCGGCGCGGCCCATATCTTCAGCAGCAATTGGCCGCCCGCCCGCTGCTGAGTCAGTCGGACCCGCCTGACTGACAAACGGAAAATTCTGCCCTTGGAGTTGACCAATGCTACAAAATAGGGTGTTGAATATAATCACATGCTTGTCAATATAATTTGGCTCTATCTCAATCATAAGTATCATAAATTCATTGCCAATCTTAACCTTTTTTGTAACAGGCACGTTGGACCATCCTGTGTAACTGCTTCGAGCCAATAATACATAAACAAACAGCTGTACCCTTCACTCTCTCTTATGCATTTTCAAGGAAGAAAACTGCACTTCCATCAAAATAGTAATGCCTGAAAGTTGTCCTATGTGACTAGAGGAACCACTACATAATTACTAAAATGTCACAAGATAATTAAACTCTGATAAAGATAACTAGGGCGAGGTGAGATGATGACCCAAGGTGAAGTAATCCTGAAAAGATATCAAAAAAGTTCAGCACAAATGTTTAACATTTAAATGTCACGCTGGCATGTGCTATTCGCATTGGTTCCCTAAATCTCATCTCTACAGATCCAGTTTCCCTATCAGATGATTCATCACAGTATCCTACGTTTTACTTCCCCATGCCTTCAGTGGTGCATCCTGCTGATTGCTCCAGCTTTTACATTCCTGGTCAATATTTAGCCACTCAGCAGGAAGGCATTTTTCAGATTCAGGTCAACAATTTTTTTTTTGCATCTTTCCTTTCTTATTTTGTTTTTAATTTAACATCAGATATTGTAATTACAGATGCAGAAAACTAAAATATTTCCACACATGACTGAAATAAAAACCACCTGCTAACCTTAAAACAGCTTACCTACACATTAATGTAGGGGGAAAAAAATGAACTGGACAGCCAGGGCCCTGCATCACTCTGCCCAGTGAAAATGGAGCATTGCACTTGTTTGCTTACTACCAGATTAAAATTAAATTTTGCATCTAATAATCTTTTCTTGCTTGTAAAAATTATGTTCTTGTAGCTGGACTATGCTAAATGGCTTCTTGTAATATTGTTATAGCAGGAATGTTATATAGCAGGCATTGTTATAACCAGAGATGTTTTTAAATGCTGATAAATGAAGAGAGGTTCCTGTGATTGCACTCAGACCTGCAAGCTCTCACATAGGCACTGACCTCAGGTGTTGGGGATGACGGCAGCAGCTCCTCTGTCCCCCCGCCAGTGACTGTGGCATCTGAGGAGGCTGCAGTGACTGGGGAGATGCCAGCCATGGCACTGGCCGCTCCCTCCCAGGCAGGGCCTGCACATGCTCCACTGGCCAGAGGGCGACCGTCAAGATCATCAAGGCCAACAAGGCAGCAGAATCAACAGGCTGCCTCCAATGCTGGTGCCAGCGAGGGAGGAGCGCCTAGACATAGTGCTCACAAATATAATTTAAAGGCACCATAAGCACAAGAGGGACAGGTCACAGTTGATTTTGTTCACTTATGTTTACTTTATATGCACTGGTCTGATGTTGAATGCCAGAAATGTTTCTGTTAAGATTATTGAAGTATCAGAATGACATAAATTGTACTTTGTCATCATGACTTGAGTATGCTTCACCTTTTATTTCATTGGTACAGGGTATGCCAGTATGTAATGCTGGATGTATGTGGCTCTGAACTTCATTGCACAGGCACTTGAGTGTTCTTTGTGTTCAAATGAAAGGGTCCTTTCAGACATCAGGGGTGGAGGTGGCTGTCCTGGCATGTGTTTGAAGCAGATCTTTGGTAGCCTAGCTGAAGGATCAAAGTGTCCCTGTCTCCCTGAAGGTTACTGAGGTCTGGCTCCAGGCACTCAGTGTTCTCCTCACAGGGCTCCTCTTCGGACTCACTACTGGACTCATCATCTGTGGCCTGTGGAGCTGCATCAAGATCCTCTTTCTCTAGTGGGTACCCCCTTGCCAGTGCCAGATTGTGGAAAGTGCAGTATGCAACCACTATCAATGACACCTGCTCTAGGAGGTATTGTAATGCACCTCCTGATTGGTCCAGACATCGGAAGCACATCTTGAGAAGACCTATGGTCATCTCTACCACCGCCCTTGTGGAGACATGACTCATATTTTCACGCTTCTCTGTCTCTGTTCTTGGGTGGCGGAGAGGTGTCATGAGCCACCTCTTCAAGGGATTGTCACCCAGCAGCCATCCATCCAATTGGGCTGGAGCAATGAAGAGCCTTGGCACCTGGGAGTGTTTCAGGATGTAAGCGTTATGGGAACTGCCAGGGTACCTTGCACAGACTTGCAGAATCAGCATCCTGCGGTCACACACTATCTGCACGTTCATGGAATGGAAGCCCTTCCTGTTGACGAAGGCACCTGGCTGACCCGCTGGCGCCATGAAGGTCACAAGTGTGCAGTGGATGGCACCCTGGATATGGGGGAACACACCAATCACTGCTAACCCTCTGGCTTGCTCAGCCTGGTTGGCCTCCTCCATATGGTAAAGAATAAAAGTCAGTACCCACCTGAACAGAGCTTCTGCCACCAGCTTGACGCAACTATGGACAGCTGATTGGGAGACTCCGCACAGATCCCCCACTGACCCCTGGAAAGAACCAGAGGCATAGATGTTGAGGGCCACTGTGACCTTCAGAGCCACTGGCATGGGGTGTCCACCCATACAGTTGGAGCTGATCTCAGGCCCAAACATCTGGCAAATGGAGGTCACGCTCTCCTTTGAGAGGCGGAGTCTCCTTCGGTATTGCACCTCAGACATGGTGAAGTAGCTGTATCACTGCCTGTAAACACTGGCAGCAGGATAGTGGCATCTTCTGTGGCCCCATCCACCTTGGACTACCTGCTGGCCCTGCACCCCTTGTGCCTGCACCTCTCCCCCCACAGGTCGCTCCCCTGGAAGCTGCATTGGGACACCTGGCCTCCTCTCCCATCTGCCCCTCTCTTCCACTTCAGAGGAGGTGCCTCCAGTGGAGACCACAATCCCAGTTACCAGGGTAATGGAAAGCTGTCTGATACCTGGAAGGGTCCACACAGTCTGAATCCTGCGAGGGCTTGCAGGCAGCAATGAGTCCTGAAATGAAGTCTGGAAATGCTAAGAATGAAGCCCCGAATAGAGATGAAGCTGCCAAGTATCAGTAAGCAACCAGCTGCAAACTATCTACGAAGCTCTTCACTACTCACACTGGCAATGCTGCTGAGCCTTTTTATCCCATCCTTGGATGAGGCTTGTGAAAATGTCGGCTGGCCGGCTGCCCGTTTTGTCCATGCGACTAAGAGAAAATCACACGGGCAAGGAAAAATCACAGTCAATTGGACTCTTAAAGGCCGTAAGAGGCCTCTTCATTAATGGCAGGTGCCGCTCAGCACCTACGCGCACCCGACGAGCAAAATATCATATGAGGATGTGGTGATGTTGGGACGCACGCCCTACTTCATCGTGCACTATTTTACATCTGATTGGGTCGGGCACATGTCCACCCGCAGGATGAAAAATGCCGCCCCATAACCCTTTCTATTTTGCCTGATGTGATCAGTCACTTTGCAACTGACAGGGTAAAGGACCACTACAATATCCCATGCTAAAACTAGTGTGTGAATTGAGCAGTATTTTGGAGTTTTGAAATAATTATTACATTGCTATGAGTGCATTAGAGATTGTATAAGCAAAGAGGTGCAGGATGAAGAGATTGAGGCTCCCTAACATTGTTATCAAGTGAGGCAATATTCAAAGCACTGAGAATGTCAGCGTCCACTGGAACATCATGATGAATTAGCAAGGATGTAGCTAGAAAAATATTTTTTGGACATCACTTGTACAGTTGTTAGCACTGTCCAAAATCCCAGCATTGCTGTAAACCATGACACCCTCCTGACACTTCTGGTCAAATATTCCTTTGATAAAATTCATATCAGGGTTGCAAATTTTATTCTACAAAAATAAGCTTGAGGCTGGCTAAATTTCCTGACTGCAGTTCCGAAACAGAAAGAAAATACAGACCAACTACATCAAATTCAATGCAGAGAAACTTAATTTACAATGAATTAGTAAAAAAAAAAACAATTAAAATATATTGGACTCTCACTTGAAATAGGTGTGAAGTCAATGGGTTAGCCATGCCGCTCAGCCAAAGCCAACTTTGAGAAGGCCAAACCATTTTCCGGTTCCAGCCTCAGTTGTATGCTGTTGACAATATGCTGGAACCAAATTAATGTCCTGTAGTACCTCACTGGTTGTAGGAATTGGCTGGCTTCCACTCTGAGCCCACTGACAGACCTTAGGTTATGGCTTCATGTCATGTGTTGGCTTGCTGGCATTACACAAAACAAATGAGTTTAGTGGCATAGTTGAAAAAATATTCCATACAAGCTGTTAGATGCAATTTATTTCTCCCAACTATTGGTTATGTACAAACTTGAGGCAAATGTTTTAGGATGAGCTGATGGTTTCTGAACAATGCATTAATAGAAAGTTTCTTTTAATGTTTGTCTACAAAGAACTTGCATATGATTAATAAGCTACTAAAATGGCAGTGTTTAGAAGTTTTACATTTCCCTAAAAAGAACTTTGTGGTGGCTGGCTAGCTGTGGTCTTCTATGAAATATTTTATTGTTCAAGGCAAGTTTCTGCTTTTTATTCTTTTCGCTTAAGCTCCAATAGCTGGTAAAAGTTCTTCTTTTGTCACTGAACTAGGAATCTGCAACTTGCTATTATTTTACTAAGTTAGTAACTAGTTAACTAATCAATCAAATAAATAAATAAGGTTAAACAGGCATGGCAGGGCAGGTGGTGTGCCATAAGGGCAAAATCCCAGGATTGTTGTAACCACGCACCCCCACACTGGGAATGATACTGGGGCTAAAAGAATTAAATTATGAGGACATGTTGAATAAGCTATAGGCTTATATTCCCTTGAGTACAGAAGATTCATCTAATTAAGATATTTCAGGTGATTGCAGAATATGACAGGATAGATAGATGGAAGCTATTTCCTATATTGGGGAAATTCAGAATAAGGCTGCATGACATTCAAATTAGAGTTAGGCTAATTAGGGCTATGTCAAAAAGCATTTCTTTACACCAGGCTTGTCCAACCTTTTCACTTGGGGAGGCCACATTTCCATTTTCTTCTCACTCAAGGGGCCGATGTGCAAATTTCAGAAAGATCAGGTTTGGCAAAATATTAAATGTGAATTTCAAATTAAAGTTGTGGCATGAACAAAAGAAGCAACTTGCTGAGCATAAGTAAAGCGATGTCAAAACAATAAATTGGTAATTAAAGAGTAATTAATAAAGGATCACCATTAGAGTGTGAGAAGGACAGAATTTGTTATCTGGCTCACTCCCAATCTCTTGATGCTCACTCACCCTCGCCCATTGTGTGAGTGGGTGTGATTGTGTGTTGGTGTGTGGGGGTGAGGGCGGGTGGGAATCCTGTGACTGCAAGTGAGCCAGACAGAAACACACACTTCCCACACTCCCTCACACTCTCCCCCAAACACACTCACACACTCATTCTCATCTAAACACTCAAATACACACACTCACTCTGCCCCAAACACACACACATACACTCAATCTCCCCAACACACATACTCTCACCCTCTCCCAGCACCGCCCCCGCACTGCCCCCCCCACACACATACACACACAAACTTCCAACACTCACTCAATCTCTTCCTGAAACATATACACACACACTCAGTCTCCCCCAAACACATACACACACACACTCACTCTCCCCCAACACATACAGACACACATACTTACTCTGCACCAAACACACACACACACACTCACTCTCCCCCAAATACATACACACACGCACACTCACTCTCCCCAAAACACATACAGACACACACTCACTCTCCCCCAACACATACACACACACATACTCACTCTGCACCAAACACATACACACACACACACTCACTCCTCCCAAACACATACACACACACACTCTCACTCCACCCAAACACATACACACACACACAATCACTACCCCCCAAACACATACACACACACACACTCACTCCCCCCCAAACACATACACACACACACACACACACACACTCACTCCCCTCCAAACACATACACACACACACACACTCACTCCCCCCCAAACACATACACACACACACACTCACTCTTCCCAAACACACACACACACACACACACACACACACACTCACTCCCCCCCAAACAAACACACACAGGCACACACTCACTCCCCCCCAAACACATACACACGCACACACTCACTCCCCCCCAAACACATACACACGCACACACTCACTCCCCCCAAACACATACACACGCACACACTCACTCCCCCCCCAAACACATACACATGCACACACTCCTCCCCAAACACATACACACACACACACTCCTCCCCAAACACATACACATGCACACACTCCTCCCCAAACACATACACACACACACTCCTCCCCAAACACATACACATGCACACACTCCTCCCCAAACACATACACACGCACACGTTCCTCCCCAAACACATACACACGCACAAACTCCTCCCCAAACACATACACACGCACACACTCCTCCCCAAACACATACACACGCACACACTCCTCCCCAAACACATACACACGCACACACTCCTCCCCAAACACATACACACGCACACACTCCTCCCCAAACACATACACATGCACACACTCCTCCCCAAACACATACACACACCCTCAATCTCCCCAATAAACACACTCACTCTCTCCCAGCACCAACACCCATACATGCACACAATCTCTCTCCCACACACATTCACACACACTTACTCCCACACACACACTTTCCCGCACACGTGCACGCGCACACACACATACACACTCTCCCACACATACACTCACAAACACTTTCTCCCCCACACACACACTCTCTCTCTGTCTCTCTCCCACAGTCTCTCTCTCTCTCTCTCTCTCCAATACTTCTGTTTCTGGAGTTCACTCGCTGCTGCCCGTGTTGCTCTTCCTCCAATCACAAACTGCTTCTCTCCTATATTTGTTGCTGATAGGCTCACTCATGAGCCCGCAAATGTGGGAGAGGAATAGCCTTTGTTTGAAGGAGCAGTTTCTGTAATCTCCATTTTGGAATCTACCTCTAGGGGCCACACTGGGGTCTCTGTGGTCCGTATGTGGCCCACGGGCCAGGTGTTGGACAAGCCTACTTTACACAAAAGGTCGTGGAAACTTAGAGCTCTCTCCTCATAAAAGTGTTCAGGACAGGTCAATGGGAAATTTTAAACCTGAGGCTGGTAGATTTTTTCTAAGGTAAGGGTATAAATTGCTAAATTGCTGTGAGGATATGAAACCAAGGCATTTAAAAGAGGTTAAGATGCAGATCAGCCATGATCTAAATGAATGGCAGAACAGATTGGAGGGGATAAATGGTCTACTCTTGCTCCAATTTCCATTTGTTCCTGCTTATTAGGCAATCTATGAATTTGTCTAATCAAGCTATCTTGATACAATGATTATGGACCCTTTGTTCAGGTGTAATATCCTGCCTTAGTTTGAATGCGCTGATTGCAAATTACCTTTTTACCATAGTTAAGGCTTACCAAAGTCAAAAAGAGAAAATTGGCTGAGCTGGCATGATATAAATCCATCCTAAGGGACATCTTGCCTCAAGTTGTCTGTAAGTCAGGAAAGGATAATTGGCCAGGCTAGCAGGGTTTTAAATGGGCACCTGCTCCCTTGCACATGGTGGTTCAAAATTAATTGTATTTTGAATGTAATAAAAAATTTTCATTGGGAAAGTAAAGAATAGAAAATCAGACCAGCAGGTTTAAAAACTGGTGACTGCTCCATTATCACCCAGCAATTAAAGTTAAACATATTTAAAATTTTAATATCTCTAATTGCTGCCAGAGAGTCATGTTCAGAGTTTCAGGTGTGGCAGCTCAGGCACTGCAGCAGCCTCTCAGTGCAACAGCCTAGATGATGGTGTTTGAACTCACAATCTTCTGGCTCATGGGCTATCAACTGAATAAAGCTTAATAAATAAAGCTATTTAATAAAATAAAACTGCTGGTTGAAAAATATATTTCTGCTGAAAGCAATTTTAACCTCTCTGTCCCGTGTGATATGCTATTAGAATAGTATATACATGTACTACACCATATCGGGGGTGGCTGATACCATTTAGTATGGTTAATATTGAATGAGTCATAGGAACTTGGGTCAAATTCCAAGTCACACCATTTATCCTCATGTCACTAACTGCCTCCATGCATCTTTCTTTTTCATAGAATGTGTATTGATTCTATTTTCACACTGTCATTGCTATCGCAGCTCTATGGTCAGTAAATAGGAAATGTACATCAAGCAAAATAACAGAAGTAAAACACTGCAGATGCAGGAAATCTGAAATAAAAACAGAAAATGCTGGAAATGTTTAGCAGGTAAGGCAGCATATGTGAAGAGAGAAATAGAGTTAATATTTCAAGTCAATGACCATTCACCAGAACTGGGAAAGGTTAGAAATGTAACATGTTTTAAGCAAGTGGAAGGGAGAAGGGTGGGATAAGTACCAAAAGTAAAAATTTGTGATTGGGTGGAAGGCAGGAGAGGTTAAGTGGCAAAAGGGTAGATGGTGTGTAGCCAAAGTGAGTGATAGTGGGGCAATGAAAGCAACAGGAGATGTGTCTACAGGAGGTGTGAATGACAGAATCATGAATAACTGCCAGTTAAAGCTATAAAAAGAGAAAAACAAGAGAGTACAACCAATACTATCAAATATAAATGAAACAATTCAGAGGCTGCAGTCTGAAATTGTTGAACTCAATGTTGAATCTGGAAGGCTGTAAAATGCTTAATCGAAAGTTAAGGCATTGTTCCTCAAACTAACATTAAACTTTCATCGGAATGCTGCAAGAGCCTGAGGACAGACAGTTCAGAGTGGGAACAAGCTGGAAGATTAAATAGACAAGCAATGGTCATGGCATTGAGTGTCGATCTCACGAGAGCATGGTTTGAGGAACGCTGAAATACTTAAAAAGTCATAGACCTAAAATGTTAACTCCAATTCCCTCGTCACAGATGTTGCCAGACCTGTGAGTATTTCCAGCAATTTCTGTTTTTAGCAGTATGAGTTGGGCCAAATTATATTTTTTTCACATAGCATAAATCTATTGAAAATGAGATTGCTAAATGAAAGCATTTGTTTCCTGATATTAAAGTCTCTATGTAGCATTTAACAGTTTATCAGCAGGAGGGGGACAGTAGCAAGCAAACAAGGTGCTTGTCTCTGGCCCAAGTGATTGAAACCTCCCCTTCCTAACTCCCAAGAACATGACAATTTTCCTCGTACTTACTGATTCAAAAGCTTCTCTAGCGAAAGGCTTGTGAACCAAAAAAAATAAACTTAGATTCCTTGAGTATTCACGTGTTTTTAAAGGGATGTTAATAACTTCATTTGAGCTTAAAAATCCTCCCATAATTGGAAAAGTCCTATTAATGGTGCAGGCAAAACTGCTGAAATAGTGGTGGGAAAGTATGAAGGTTTATCAGGCTGAAAATGTGCTTTCATTTTCAATGCTGCTATTATTGACAATGAAGAAAAGTGAAAGCAAAGGATTGCTATTTGCTCTTCTTACTTTGAAAAGTCCCACCCAGCAAAGTGCGATTCTAAAAACATAATTAAATAAAATTGCACTATCCATTAGTTATAGTTGCTGAATTTTAGTTCATTACATTTGCTGTAATTACTTGGATGTTGTTTGCTCTCCAGATTTTATTAGCATATTTCACCTCATAACTTGACTGAAAAATAAAGCCAAGGTTTGAGAAAGAGCTTGCATTTGTTGGGCACCTTTCATGCCTTCAGGATGTCTCAAAGTGTTTCACGGCCATAGAATTATATGAAATGCCATCACTGTTCTTTCATAGACACATACAGCAGTCAAATTACATACATCCAGGTCTTTAAGTATCAATGAATGAAATTAGCAGTATCTGTTTTGGATGATGCTGCCTGAGGTATACATGTTGGCTAGGATAAAAGGAGCACACCCTTTTTTCCAAATAGTATCATGGGAACTTTAAACCCAACTGAACAGGCACATCAGTTTAATATCTTACGCAGAAGATAGGACTGACAAAGCAGAATTCTTTCAATGCAGGAATAACGTGCTAGTTTAGACTATGTGCTTAAGTTCTGGCATGGTGTTTGAAGCCACAAGTTTCTGATCGAGGGGTGCAAGCTGCTACTGGACCAAGTTATAGCTCTGACTTAAACTTGTGAAATGGCTTCAGCTAACTGGGAACTAACCTAGTTCTGAAGAAGATTTACATTAGACTCAAAATGATAACTCCATTTCTCTCTTCACAGATGCTGCCAGACCTGAGTTCTTCCAGCACTTTCTCTTTTTATTTCAGCTAACTTTTCCTTACTTAAACGGATAGTTAATGACAATATTAGAGTATAACAGGAACATTCCTGTCCTTCCACCAAGTAAGTGAAACAATTGCATTACTGTAAGAAATAGTCTTTAGTGGGCCCCAGTCATTCTAAAATCATTGTGATTTGAGGCATCATATATAGCAAATGGCAAGTGCACAATGCTTGTACATGAACTGGATAATCCCAGGCCTCTGTAATAAAATGATGATCTCAATATGTTTCCGATCCTAAACTTCCTTAGTAAAATTAATTTCTAGGGTAATGCAGAATCTTTAATGAGTGTGTATAATATAAGTAGAAAGATGATTTTTGGGAAACTTGTGTGCAAAAAGTGTTTTCTCCTTGAAAATAATCTGGAACTGTCCTAAATACATTGATGTTACTTGTTGGATAGTGAACAGGTATATGAACCAGGAGTGTTCAAATCATCATGGACCTTTTACTATCAAAGCAGTTACAAATTGAAATATTTATTAAATAGAGGCTTTTATTAACAGATTTACAAAAATGCAATTACAACAGAATTCACTATTTACTGAAGTGTATCTGAGTCTTCATTAAAGGTTATACATTTGCAAATAAGTAAAACGTTATCAAAGCACTAAAATAGCTTGATATATCCACAAAAAGCTGAAAGGGTAGATCACCCCCAAAAAACAAACATTTACATTTTCTTTTGGATTTGAAGCAAAGGTAGTCTGATCACATTTTGTACGTGCTGCTACATAAAGGCTTACAAAACAGGATATTCCACTTGGAATGATCCTTGATTAATACATTTCCGCTTTTAATACCAATGTGCTTCCGACATCAAAAATTCAATTTCATTTGTTTTTTTTTCCAACCAGTGACTTATCAATTTCTGGTTCACTTTATTTCCCGCTCCGCTAAAATCGGAAGCCAACCAGTGATTTCCGCATACTTGGGTTGAATTAGAAGCATACATGATCGCAATAATAGTTTAATAGCTTTTTAAAAATGTATTGAAAACAAACAATTACAGAGACATAGCAGCGTTGAATGCTGCGAGTTAGCCGGTGAGACAGGCACTGTAATAGACAGCATTGCTGGCATCGGACAGTGCAGAAATGAAACTGCTCTCCTCACAGGACACACCCCTAGGGTTCAGTTTCGACAGAGAGACTTGAAAGGTTTGCCCAGAGGCATCCGGACGAGTCCTTGCTAGATTTAAATACTGGTCGAACTCGCTACGGTCAACATCTGTCCAAAACTCAGTTGGACCCAAGTGTTCCACGTTGTCAACGTGTTGAGCTTCGGGGGGAGGGGAGAGCTGCCCCAGGTGAGCAGATGTGCTGCTTTGACCTCCAGGGCACAGCTGGCTGTAATACAGACGTTGCGGATTCCGGACCAATTCGGCCACATTGGCAGAGATTTGGTCAGAATAGGACAAGGCGCCTGATTTATCCCGGCTGTAGTCTATATGATGTTGGTAGTTTCTGTAAGGTATATTGCAGTCTTCTTGCATGTGGGACGGAAAGAATACCGGATCCAACACATCCAAGGGAGACATCTCGGGAGTGGGCAACCCATAGTTCTCGAACTCCGAGCCTAGCCCGTGCAAATCACTGTAGTGACAGAGCGAAGGAAGTTGATGTTGGCCCGAGTGTCTTCCTTCGTGATGATTCCTGTTGAAAGTCTCACCGCAAACTCCCTGGCTGCTTCTGAGGGTAGAGCCGTGATTCTGGGTCAGGTTGTGTGCTAGAAGATTGGTCTCCATTCGTTTGGCTTTCTTACTCTGTTTCTTCCTGCGAGGTCTGTATTTATAGTTGGGATGGTCTTGCAGGTGTTGGACACGGAGTCTCTCAGCCTCTTCCACAAAAGGACGCTTATCGTCAAAAGGAAGAGATTTCCACGACTGTCCTGCGAGATTACAGAAAATCAATTCACACACATTCACTCAAATGTGTTCCATAATAGGTCGGAAATCCATTAATTGAAAGTATCCAATTGAAATGATGTGTTGAGCCAGAAACAATGAAAAAAACTACAAATTGATTCGGTAGAATATAGAGACTTGTTAAAGTTCCCTACTTTTAATGAGTTCTTCAGTTCCTTTAAGATTCACTTTCCCCGTACTAAGAAATAGCTTCTACTTTTCCAAAGCTTTTAGACAAGCGCGCATAGTCGCGCATTAATTTCGGGTATTTTAGCCCCTGACTCAAGTTCCTTACCAAATCTATAGATCTTGAATACAGCCACTACTGAATTATCAGCAAAATTAAAACACGCACAGTCGCTAGTTAATCAGCTGGTATTTATTTACTGCTCTCCCACTCTCTCTAATATATCTTTCACTCTCTAATATATATTTATGGTATGTGTATCCTTCCAACAATTGGGAAATAAATGTCTCAGCTTACCAAGCATTTTACTTAATACTGCATTGTGCAGATCGGGGTTTTGTTGAGCTAGCCGTTTTCTTTCGTCCTTTGCCCAAACCATGAACGCGTTCATGGGGCGTCTGATCCGTGATTCAGCGTCCGCTTTCCCCTCTGATTTAGCCACGGGTTGAGCTGATGCAAGTCGGGTTTGAGAGGCAGGACTCTCGGACTGAGCCCATGGAGAAGCGGCCGTGTCCAAGCCAGAGCCCCCGGGCTGCGAATCCTCTACACCGCAGTAATCGGCCTCAGAAATACTCATTCCAGCCAAAACACTTTGATCTGACCGCTTACAGCCTACTACTTTCAACGGGGCAGATATCTCTGTCAACCACAATGCTACCTTAAATCTTAAGTCAAAAAAGTTCTGTTCTTGGTTCATCTGTCCCCAGTGCAAATATAGAGAAACGGCACCAACCAGGAATCAGGGGGCGTGATTTCGCCAATCAAACAAGGAACAAGTGGTAGTGAGGCGGAGATTTTACCAACAAACCAATGATTTTTAGATGATGCTTCCGAAGGTGGCTCCTTGGGCAGTGAGATTTTCATGAATCCACAACTGTACACTCTTAACACAAACACCTTCATATACAACGTCCATAAAATACTTTAAGCTGCGCATACAGATGACTATTAAATTATCAACTGTAAGTAGTTGGAGACTTAAGACTGGAAGCTACGAAACTGCAAGTCACAAGACTGATATTTTTCCCATTGCAGATCAGAGATCTGCAGGGGTCATAGATTCAAGCGTTTAAAATGGCGGGAGACGGGATAATGGAAGCACAGATATCTGAACATGCAGATAAGAAATTTAGACTTAACATTGAAAAGCCTCCTGAAGTCAGGTGTCCCTCCTAAAAGAAGTGGATATGATAATATGCTAATAGCCTCCAGCTATTGCAACGAGTGTGTGTTAATTAAAGAATGGATGGATAGTTGATTAGGAACGGACTTGTGGATTACACAGTTCTGTGTCACGTAAACAAAGACATTCAAAAGTCTTGACACACGAGCCTTGAGGTACTGACCATGGGGGTGCAATTTCAAGGAAGGCAACTACTGTTCAAGTTTAATCGGTATTATGGAGTTTTCTGGGTTTACCTTCTAGAAGGAACTGCAGAAACTTTCCTCAGCAAATTAATTAAGTTAGTTGGGGAACCTCCTTGGGCAGGTTGTAGGTCATTGGTGAAAGAAATTAGGACCTGATTAGTTTTTCTTCCAACACTTCCTAATATTTTACGGAAATCCCATTAACAGTCCATTTCCAAACACTTTACAACTAATGGTTACTTCTGAAATGCAATGACTATTATGTAAGCAAATGTTTAAGGTGATTAGCAAAAGAAGCAACGGCAGCATGAGAAAACACGTTTTTTTTTAAGAGTGATGAGAATGTTGAATGCGAGTGTGGAGGAGGAAGATTCAATCGAGGACTTCAAAAGAGAATTGGACAATTTTCTGAAAAGAAAAAAGTGTTGGGCTCTGGGGAAAAGGCAGGGAAGTGGGACTAAGTGAGCTGTCCTTGCGGAGAGCTGACATGGATATGACGGGCCAAATGGCCTCCATCTGTGCTGTAACCATTCTGTGATTCTACATATCAGTCAATTTGTGCACAGCCATGTCTTCAAACACTAAAACTTAATTGAATAACCAGAAAAATCTGTTGTTGGTGGGCATTGGAAGAAAGAATGATGATCACCAGAGTGCACGGAATCATTTGCCTCTATTGAACAAGGAGACGGGGCCTCAGTTTCATAAAATTACTAATCATCCAGCAATATTCAGTGCTGCACTGAAGTGTCAGCCTAAGTTAAGAACTCAAATCCTGGATTCAGGCTTGAAATGAAGATATTTTAAATTTAAAGGGAGCATTACTATAAACTGAGCTATTGGGCACATGTGTACGTATGAAATGTGCAGCAAAGACATATGTTTGAATCGCTGTTTATCTTTAATTACATGCTATTTGTTCAATTGGATTAGACCTGCTATAAATTTTAATTTTAGTATTTTCAAACAGTTCATGTTTTTAAATAAGCAAGGTGAAATCACAGAATCACACAGTGCAGAAGAGGCCCTTCGGCCCATCGAGTCTGCACCGACATGTGAGAAATACCTGACCTACCTATCTAATCCCATTTACCAGCACTTGGCCCATAGCCTTGAATGTTATGACGTGCCAGTGCTCATCCAGGTACTTTTTAAAGGATATGAGGCAACCTGCCTCCACCACTCTCCCAGGCAGTGCATTCCAGACAGTTATCACCTCTGGGTAAAAAAGTTTTTACTCAAATCCCCCCTTTGTGATTGACCCTTCAACTAAGGGGAATAGCTGCTCCCCATCCACCCTGTCCATGCCCTACAACACCTCATCTTGGTAAGCTGATCATGAGCAAACATGTATAATAACAGCTCAACCCAGCCCGGCCTCCTTCACACAGGCTGCTGACATTACCTGAGCCTGAAGAAAGCTGCATATAATTACATGTCCCACTTTTATTTTGAGTATTAAATTATTAATTATTAGTATTAATATTAACAAAATTCAGGACAAAATTGATAGCCACTTGTGCAAATGCAGGTTAATTAATGAAAGGGTTTGTTAAGGCAAATTGTGTTTAACCATCTCAATTGAGTGTTTTGATGAGATGATGGAAAGGGTTGATGAGGGTAATGCTGTCGATGTGATGTACATGAACTTCCAAAGGGCATTTGATAAAGCTCATGGAATAAAAGTGACAGTAGCAATGTGGATGCGAAATTGGCTGAGTGAAGGAAAACAGAGAGTAGTGGTTAATGGATGTCTTTCAGGCTAGAGGAAGGTATATAGCTTCATTCCCCAGGGGTCTGTATTAGGTCCCCTGCTTTTCCTGATATATACAAATGACCTACACCCTTGGTGAACAGAGCACAATTTCAAAATTTGTGGATGATACAAAAGTATTTTGAACTGTGAGGAGCATAGTGTAGAACTTCAAGAGGGTATAGACAGGTTGCTGGAATTGTCCGACAAATAGCAGACGAAATTTAATACAGAGAAATGTGAAATGATTAATTTTGGTAGAAAGGACTCAGACATACAATATAAAATGAAGGGTACAATTCTAAAGGGGGTTCAGGAGCAGAAAGACCTGAATATATATGTGCATGTGTCATTGAAGGTGGCAGAACAGGTTGAGGGAGTGATTAATAAAGCATAGAGCATCCTCAGCTTTATTAATAGGGGCATAGAGTACAAGAGCAAGGAAATTATGTTAAACTTGTATAAAACACTCATTTGGTCTCATCTGGAGTAAGGCATCTAGTTCTGGGTGCCACACTTTAGAAAAGATGTGAAGGCATTGGAAAGAAAGCAGAAAAGATTCAAGAGAATGGTTCCAAGGGATGAGGAACTTCACTTACATAGATTGGAAAAGTTGGGACTGTTTTCTTTGAAGAGAAGGCTAAGAGGAGATTTGATAGAGGTATTTAAATCATGAGGGAGCTGGACAGTGTAACGAGAGATAAACTTATTGATGGAAGGGTCCAGAAGCATAGGGTACGGATTTAAGGTAATTGGCAAAAGAAGCAATGATGACATGAGGAAAAGCTTTTTCATGCAGCGAGTGGTTAGGATCTGGAATGCGCTGCTGGAGAGTGTGGAGGCAGGTTCAATCGAGGTATTCAAGAGGGAATTGGGTTATTATTTGAAAAGGAAGAATGTGTAGGGCTATGGGGAAAAGGCACTAGGCAAGTTGCTCCTTCAGAGAGACATGATGGGGTGCATCACTTTCTGTGCTGTAATCACTCTGAGATTCTGTGGATCACTTCTGTCATTCCAATTTAACACCTTAGAATAATAACCTTGCCTTTAAAATAAAAGAATGAATTGAAAAGCATACTTTATTCATATGATCATAAGTTTGATTAGTTGTTTGCTGCCTATGGTCTTTTGTGGGCTGTGGCTAATTACTTATTTCAATAGACCTGTCCAAGATATGAGGTCTTGGGCGGGGGATCCTTCAGGAGTTTAAAACCCATATAACATAGAGGAACTTCATTATCTAGCGGTATACAATCAAAATGAGATCATCTATCATTTCGGGTGCGAATTTTCATAATATACATATGCAATGTGATTTGTCGATAGGTATCACTGATAGAATGACAAAAACTGAATTGGGTGACAATTCCACGCGGATTTGTCCTTTGGCAATGACAGTTAGATGGATAATTAATAATTATTTCCATAGTTGCTTGACTCTGGTGAGATAGTTTATTGGGCTATTTTTCAGAGCTATTTATGTTTTGTTTGGTCCTTACGTGCTTTCTTTCTCCTCATTTATAGTGGTTGCACACGCGTGAACGTGCACTGATTAAATACGTTAATACTTACAGTACGTTTATTGGTTCCTGCACAAACTCTCATCTGATTACACGGCAGGTTGAAGAGTATGCATTTTATTGCGCATTACAGATCCCAAGTTCCTCCCAAAAAATAGTTTGGAAATGTCGCCACTGTTATGATGTCGTCTAACGCGCACGGAAAGGGAACAACAATTAGATAATGGCTCGTTAGGTAACTTGGTTTCGGTTGAGAGATAAATGTTAACTGGGACATCGGGGAAGGGGGTACCCTGCTATTCTAACTAATCTTTCACACACACCTAACCAGGCCTAGATTTAAAATTTTATTGCAGACGGGACTGCATTTTTTCAGTACTATTAACTGGCATTATGCGCTCAAATCCCATATAGAGTTTAAATCACAACGTTCTGACTCAGATGTGGGTGTGCTACGAATCGATCCCGTGATGGAATTGAAGCATGTTAAAAGTTGCAATTCTAGCCTTCAGGTTAAACACTACTGTTCAGATAGTTTTAAAACGTTTCTCTTTATGCCCAGGTATTGTATATTTGGAATTCTTCAAAGCAGCTTCCGGTTAGGTTTAAAATTGGAAACTCTGGTCAAATACAGTATTGTACAATGTTTCATTTTCGCGTTTCCTTAATCTTGATTGTTCGGAAATGTTAATAGCGATTTTGACAAAACTGTTGACATGCCAAGTGAAGAAACGATTCATCATCGTGATGATTAATGTTTAAACTAATTGATAGCACGATGGCTATCACCGCAATGTCGTTCGATAAGAATGTGGTTTTCAGTAAAATTAGATCGAAAATACTTTTGATTCTCGACGGTTGCGTTTCCATTTTATTAGATTGCCAACTCTATACACTCGGTTTTTATGAAGTTAGGCAACGAACAGTGTTGGAAAGTTACTTCGAAAGAAACTACAATGTTAAAATTGAAATGGCCCATTTGCAAGAGTCACGCTTGACGCTTGTTTGCAGAGTCTTGCAAAAGCTTAATGTAAGTGGACTCTTGGACTTCTAAATCGTATTAAGAGTTGACATTATTATGTTAGCGATAAAAGCAGCTCCCTACATCTTTTACCAGTTAAAATTTAATCTGTTTTATTCAATTTAATACCAAGTGCTAAAAAGAAACAGTTAATGTTTGAACAGCGTTCCGCATATTAACAGTTAAATTCATTGAATACAATACAGAAAACATCGTTCTGCTCCTAATCGTATGATTGACAGATAATTCCTCTATTTCTTGTCAAATTTCTTCTATTGATTTCTGTACTTTTAAGCATAAGTATTCAGAAAACATACCCCAGAAATGGTTAAATATTTGACTTAAATGATTAACACAGGGTTTCCATAATATTAGACATGCCAAATTGTTTAATCAAGATCATTATTGTATTTATACTGTTCTTAAAGAGCTTTTATTAAAAGTAATACTTTTTGCACAGAACAATTTTCAAAGCATTTAATATCGCGAGATAAGTAATCAAAATCAATAATTACAAATACAAAAGTCAAATAATAAATGGTCTTTCGTCATGCTTTGGTCTATGGTTCAAACAATGGATGAAAAATAAAGACAGTTTTAATCAAATTTACACAAAAATAATCTCAGAACGGACTGAATTAACTGCTTGGTGCAGCTACTAACATCCCGGAGATGGTGAAAATGGCTTAAGATGCTGTACTCGAATCTGATGTTAATCTTTGTCTTGGATGAACAGTGTCAGTACAGTATTTAAATACAAGCAAAATACTGCGGATGCTGGAAATATGAAATAAAAACAGAAGATGCTGGAAAAACTCAGCAGGTCTGACAGCATCTGTGGAGAGAGAAACATGCGGACTCGAAACGTTAACTCTATTTCTCTCTCTCCACAGATGCTGTCAGGCCTGTTGAGTTTTTCCAGCATTTTCTGTTTTTATTTCAGTGGTTATTTGTTCTGATTTTCTGAAGTTGTAAATACAATTTCGCATAATGACGACGAGATGTTTGTGCCGCTGTTGGAGAATGAAATATTATATTAGTGATCATTTAGTGTGACTGCTTCTCCCTTCATACCCTGGGCATCAAATGAAAGATGCTTAACGCTCCTGGCAACTAAATGCAATAGACCGCCCAGCAGTTCCGGGAACAGTATACAAAGCCAAGGGTGGAGCAGCTGGAAAGCGCCTCTGTTCCACGTCAGCGCTGCAGAATTTAGCCTGGCTACATTTAAAGTGAACTCACACATAATTTCTTAAAATTAAGAACTCTGTTGTCCCGACGCATATTTTAATCCATTCCCCCAATGAATCTGTAACATTACAAAAACTATCTTTAAAACGGGAATAAGCGGTTTGGGTTGGCCCATGGTGGTTTTCAGGGTAAAAAAGAATGCCGCTGGTACAGTGTCCATCCTATGATATGTGAAAAATAAATCAATTCTATATATTCAGAACATTAATACATATATATGTATAATAAATGTCACTAAACGCAATAATTTCACTAGTTACTTTGGGCGTATTGTACCTCACATTGAGTTTTTTCTCCTATCAAGTTACTCCTGTTCAAGTGGGATCTCACACACACTCCATTTTGCATTAAGGGACCCTGGGATGATTATATTGTACCAAGAGTAGAATATGGACAAAA